>NW_025421901.1:0-61511 GCF_011764305.1 Mustela putorius furo | reverse complement strand
TACTGAGACATAAGAAAGAATGAATTCTTCCACTTGCCTAATGTGGCACTGTTGCAGAGAGCATTAGCTTCGTCATATTTACATTCTAGAAAGAAAAAAACAGATGATTTCATTCCCTCATGACAGTCAAGAAACATATGAAAAAGCAAGGGTATAGGAACAAATAATACAACACTAATGAGACACCCAATCGTGGTGATTGTGTGAAGGCAGTTTTAATTGAGAATACGTGTTTATTGAAGAGGACAAAGCCAAGGTATTCCTTATGAGCACAAATTGTGGGAAGCCATATGATATTTCCCCTTTTCTGCTTGCCTTTTCATTTCACATCATCCAGGCATAAGACATTCATGTCAATCGCCAGGTCTAGGGGCATGCATTTCTTCGAGGGCCGAAGTAATAACGTCCCTTCCCAAATGGACCAAGCCTTTGCCCTTATGCACAAGTCCCTGGCAAGGGCCTTTGGTTCAGCTTGAGCAAAGGTCTGCTCAAATGGGCCTTGAAAGCCATCGATTTATTCGCAGCGTTTTTATCCTTCTGACAAAGGGACATGGTCCACAATGTTATACCCCGTTAACAATACTACGCCGCAGAAAGAGCAACAATGATGACAACGATGCGGTCCGTCCTTTTCCTTAGATTTAGACTTGAGATGCATAGGCACTCTCCCTCTAAGACTGTGGCAAAAGGTGTGTAGAAGGGAAATCCAGTAGACAGGACCTTAAAAAACCATTAGCCATGTGTTCAGATAATTAGAGAGGGACACCAGAAAAACTAGCACAACAGCACCATATATCAAACTCTCACCTTTTCCCCCTTGAAAGAGGACTTTCCGTCCATTAGTCATCACTGAGCCATAGGCACAAGACGCTGAGAAACGACGCTCCTCACACACAGTATTACGCACCCCATGGGAGTTGTTGATACCCATGAGGCCTCAGCGTTTCTTGAGATCTCTAGAATTTGTATTGGGAAATAGGACACCTTGCCGCTCTGGGAAAATTGGTTGGCCTAAAGGAAGGTAATACGGAATATCATTTTCTTTCCCTTTTTCCCCAAAAGGAAAGGTGGGACACTAACCCCAACAAGACAACCTGAGTTGTTTGATCAGACTTCAAGAGGCCTCTTGTTTCTTTCCTTCCCGGGTGCTCCCCCTACCTAAAAACCATAGGACACCAAGGTCAATGGGAGAGGGACATCCTGCTTCAGTGAACTCAGCATTCTGTGATGTCACAAAGCTTTGAGGTCATAGACAACCTCTCCTCATCAACCCAAGCCTGATCACTACACTTGAATGGAGTAGTCCATGGGTGGGCCAAGAGGACCCCACGCCATCCCAAAAACCAGCTGGAGCCGCCTGGGTCTCACCAAGAACGGAGTTTGGCGAACCACGAGTCGGTGCACCTTATCCATGGCCGAATTCGTAGTGTTTGGTCGTGATTGTCACCACCAGCCCTCTGGACAATCAGAGAAAAGGCAAGGATCCCACATTCCACGTAGCCAGGACAGGCCAAGTAACTAACAGACCGCAAGCAAAGCCTCAGGGGAGGAAATCCGAGGACCTCCGCCAGGGTGAGGCCGTCCGACCAAATAACTGAGCAACGTGAAACAGGAAATGGGCCACCCAAGGGAAGCTCAAAGTGAACACCAGCAACCGGGCCAAAGACATGTCTGGAGTCTTCCACAGCGAGCACACCAGTACCCTCGAGCGTCTCCAGAAACGGTTGCCAAACAAGGCCTCCCAATATTCCAAAAAGACCATGCATCCAACGCAGACTCTACACCCTTAGAGCTAGCTAGAACCTTAGGTCCAGGACAGTTTTTTAAGTTCTTGGAGTCCACTGGAATCAATGGGGAGAGCATGTTGGAAGAGAGCCATAGCTCAAGTTAAGCCCCATCTGAAAGACTTACCTGCCTGTATCAGGAAGACAACTTGTATGTCCAAAAGGATGCATTGAAGAGGATTTGAATGTGGAAGAACCTTGAGTACTCCCTCAGGGTGGAGAGCAGCTACCCTCTGAGGAACTCCATGGAGATGTGGCAGCACAAGCCTGCCTTCACCCTCTCATGGTCATCCTCAAAAATTGTTTCATTAAATAAGCAAACAGTGCCTCTTGCGGAAAATGGGCATGTTCTAATGGTGCCCTGAGAAGATGCACAATTGTCATCAAGGGGTCAGTACAGCGCGACAGACAAGCAGATGCTTCAGGCTGGTCAGGAGATCCAGGGAGACAAAGATCAGTAGAATAAATGAGGGAGGTTGAAGCGAAGGTCGGGCATTTTAGGATAGTGAGAGGTTCTCTGTACCTGGCTACCCTCCACAGGAACCTAGCTCCAAAATTCAAGAAAACATCCTCTGGCACCAATCAATTAATGTACACTGGTTTTGTTTTTGTTATCTTGTCAAATGATGCCCATGCACGTATTGGACAGATGGACAGAGAGATCGCAATCAGGGTTTGGAGGTGGAAGCTGGAGAGGGAGAAGCTTACTTGCCCCTGAGCAGAGAACCTGAGACCAGAGTCATAGCCAAGACCCTGGAATCATGAGTTGATCTGAAGGCTGCCTCTGAATTATGGACACAACAAGGGACCCAACCTTCGACTTCTGAATACCTCCTGGTTCTAGACAAGAACCGCTGCTCTGTCATTGTTCAGAAATGTAGGGGATAAGGATTTTTTTTTCACTTGGTCGGGTGTTGCTTGAGCTATCCAGACTGCTTTGAGTGCTGGTATAAAAATAACTTCCTCTTGAAGTCAGTGACTGGGCTATGGACAAACTATTCTCCGATGCCTATTTTTGCCTAAAGAGAATTCCTCCATGCCTCGATTTTCCAGGGGGAAAGACACTATGTCTTTTGATGCTCTGCTTTGTGGAAGGTGAGGGGAGTCCTCTGTGCCTTTGATTCTGGACCTCTGTTTCAGCTCCCAGATGAGAGTCATTGACAGCCCCGATTCTGAAATCCATGTCACAGCCCCCTCTTTTCTTTCTCTCACTCTTACTTATCCTACAATAGGCACCTATTTCCTTTCTTTTGGATGATGATTCCCTAAGCTCATTGTCATGTTTTCCCTCATTCTTCCTTCTCTCTTATAATTTGTTTCCCTTATTTTCTAGGGTTTGTTCTTCCAGGTCAACTAATTGGATCCTCTACTTCTGCCATGTTCCCAGTCTTTGCATCCAGTCTCCTACCAATCTTCTCTTCAGGAGCTCTTGAGTTTCTTTTATCTTTATCATTTTATCTCTGTGGTTCGAGACTCTCTGATATCTTCTATGATTTCTGATGTATACAGAGGATCAAGGCCGCTGCTTCCAAACCCACATCGGGTGTGTTATAATATGTAGAAGCCTCACTCTGATTTCCTAGCCGTGATCCTTCTTGTTCTTTTTCCTTGGCATCTATTGATTCTTCCATCTGGTATTAGATCTAGATCTCTTTCTCCTCTCTGTATTCGTAATACTTATTCTGTTTTCTATTTACCTGTGGGTAATTTATTTACCTGTGGGTAATTTATTTAGGTAGTAGTGATCATTGAGTGACCAAGGGCGGGCCCTTAAGGTTTGTCATGTGTGTGTGTGTGTGTGTGTGTGTGTGTGTGTGTGGCATGCATGCCATCTGATGTTTGTGTTGTGGCTGATGCTGTCCTGGAGACCAGCGATGTTCAGTGGCTCTCCTTGCCTGCCATTTGGTGTGTTTGGGGCCTGGACTGAATATGCTGATGTTTACCTTGGTGGGCTCTGGTGTGCCTGTGAAAGGAGACATTCTACAAACTCATCAGAACGCAGGCCTACAGAATGCTGTGTTCAGAAGAGAGCATGTGGTAAAGGCATTCTTCTCGTCCCATATGGGAGAGTCTATTCTCCTTGGACTAAACAACTTGGAGTGAGGTTGGCTGTACCTCAAGTGTTCCATGGTTGGGTTTTCATGTGGGCAGAGTAGGCAGCTAATGTCCTCACCATCCTGTATTGGCCAGTAGCTCGGTCTTGATGCTCCTCGTGTGCGAGCCCAATATTTCTTATGCCCCCATTGAGACAACTCCACGTACACTGCCTCTCATGGATATATGCCAGGACCCACCATCTTCCCCCTGCGTGTTCTGGTATTGTCGGTGATCATGGTCTCCAGGTTGTCTGCACATTGTTGCTTGTTTTTGACCTATGCAGGAAAAACACGGTGTTCTTTCGAGTTTATATCTGCCAAGCCTGCTGATCTGAAAACTCCAGCACTTAAGACTTGTGTTGTCAAGAACTCATGCCCTTCAGACCCTCTTTTCTTCACAGCCAGTGGCACTGGGAAACAGGTGCCTTGTTGGTTTCAGCATGCCCTGCTCTCCTGTGCCTTTGTCCTTTGCAAGGGATCACTGCCATCTGATGCATGAACCAATGAAATCTTCTATAAGCCATGTCTCCAACCTTCTCCCTGAGTTCTGCGACTACCTTTCTTCTTTGTGGAGTTTACCTTGTAGGTTTCCTGTCAATTTCCACTCCGTTTCAGTTGTCGTAGTCATCTTCCTGTTGCCTTCTTGGCTGAAGACAAGCACGAGGTTATTAGACACTACTTCCATCTCACTGTCCTCCATGTCACCACAAATTCTTATGAGACATCTGAAAGAATGATTTTTTCCACTTGCCTCATGTGGCAGTGTTGCGGAGAGCATTGGGCTTCGTCACATCTATCATTCTCAGAAAGACAACAAACAGATGATTTCACTCCCTCATGACAGTCAAGAAACATATGAAAAAGAAAGTGGTATAGAGACAAACAATACGACGCTAATGAGGCACCCAATCATGGTGATTGTGTGAAGGCAGTTTTATGAGAATACGTGTTTATTGAAGAGGACAAACACCAAGGTATTCCTTATGAGGCACAAATTGTGGGAAGCCATATGATATTTCCCTTTTTCTGCTTGCCTTTTCATTTCAAATCAGCCAGGCATGGGACATTTATGTCAAGCCAAGGTCCAGGGCGTTCATTCTCTTTGACGGCCGAGGAATACTCTCTTGCCAAAATGGACCAAGCCTTCCTTATCCAAAAGTCCTTGCGGTTCACTGCAAAGGTCTGCTCAAATGGGCCTTGCAAGCCATCGATATTAGCCGTACCTATCCTTCTGACTGAAGAGACATGGTCAACATGATTATACCCGTTACCGCAAAAAGGACAACTAATGATGACAACGGGTGCGGTCTGGGCCTCTTCCTTAGGTTTAGGCCTGAGTAGAATGACACTTTCCTCTAAGATTTGCAAAGGTGTGTAAGGGAAATCCAGGTAGACAGAGCCTTAAACCATTAGCCGCGTGTTTCAGAAAACTAAGAGATGAGACCACAGACAGCACCATATACCTATGCACTCACTTTTTTCCTTGAAAGGGGACTTTCCGTCTGTTAGTCATCACTGAGCCATAGGCAAAAGACGCTGAGAAAGGACGCTCTCACACGCAGGATTACCAACCCCATGGAGAGTTTTTGATACCCATGAGGCCTAAGCGATTCTTGAGATCTCTAGAAATTGTAGTGGAAATAGGATACCTTGCCATCTCTGGGAAAATGTTGACCTAAATGAAGGTATACTGAACATCATTTTCTTTCCCCTTTTTCCAGAAAGGGAAAGTGGGACACTAACCCACAAGACAACCTGAGTTGTTGATCAGACTCAGAGGCCTCTTGTTCTTTCCTTCCCGGGGCTTCCTACTTAAAACCATAGGAAACCAAGGTCATGGGAGAGAGACAGCTGCTTTGGTGAAGCCAGTATTTGTGATGTCACAAAGCTTTGAGGTCATAGCAGCCTCTCCTCATCAACCCAGGCCTGATCACTACACTCGACTAGAGTAGTAATGGGTGGGCCAAGAGGACCCCAAGCTGTTCAAACGCAGGAGCCACTGGGTCTCCACTAAGGCAGTTTGCGAGTGAGTCCGTGTCAAATTCTCCATGGCACAATTCGTAGTGTTTGGTCATGAGTGTCCACATCATCACTCTGGACCTCGGAGAAAGCCAAGGATCCCTCATTCCATCTTAGCCAGGAGAGGCCAAGAAGCTAATAGACCACAAGCAAAGCCTCAGGGAAGGAATCCGAGCCCTGCAGAATGGTGAGGCCGTTCCACCAATCACACAGAGCATCTGAATAGGAAAAGTGCCACCCAAGGGAAGCTCAAAGTGAACACCCACAACCGGGGCCAAAAAAACATGTCTGGAGTCTTCCAAGCGTGCACACGAATACCTCGAGCGTCTCCAGAAATGGTGCCAAAAGGCCTCCCAATCTTCCAAAAAGACCATGCATCCAACGCAGACTCTACACCCTAGAACCTTAGGTCCAAGGCGGACTCATGTTCTTGGAGTCCACAGGAGCCAACAGAAAGCATGTTGGAAGCAACCCATAGCCCAAAGAAGCCATCTGAAAGACTTCTGTGCCCGTTTCAGGTAGACAACTTGTATGTCCAAAAGGACGCATTGAAGAGGATTCGAATGTGGAAGATCCTTGAGCACTCCCTCAGGGTGGAGCAGCTCCCCTCTGTGGAACTGCATGGAGATGTGGCAGCACAAGCCTGCCTTCACCCTCTCATGAGCATCCCCCAAATGGTTACATGTGATAAGCAAACAGTGTCTCTTGCGGAAAATGGGCATGTTCCAATGGGGCCCAGAGAGGATGCACAATGTATTAACTAGGGGTCAGGACAGCGCGACAGACAGCAGATGCTGCAGGTTCGTGAGGAGATCCAGGAAGGCAAAGAACAGGAGTTTGAACAAGGGAGCTCTGAGCGAAGGTCCAGCATTTTAGGATGGTGGGAGGTTCCCTGTACCTGGCTGCCCTCCATAGGAACCTAGGCCCAAATTCAATAAAACATCCTTTGGCCCCAGTCAATTATTGTGCAATGTTTTTGTCTTTGTTATTTTGTCCAAGTTGCACATGCACGTATTGGACAGAGAGGCAGAGAGATCTCAATCAGGCGGTGGAGCTGGAGAGGGAGAAGCTCAATTGCCCCTGAGTGGAGAACCTGAGAACAGAGTCAATGCCAAGACCCTGGAATCTTGAGTTGATCTGAAGGCCGCCTCTGAACTGATGGACACAACCCGGGACCCAACCATGACTTCTGAATACCTCCTGGTTCTAGACAGAACGGCTGCTCTGTCTTTGTTCAGAAATGCAGGGGATAAGGATTTTGGCTTGGGCTGGTGTTGCTTGAGTCATCCGGCCTTCTTCAGGAGCTGGTATAGCTTTTTCCATCCTCTTGAAGTGAGTGATGGGGCCTTGGACAAACTATTCTCCAATGCCTATTTGACTAAAGAGAATACCTCCATGCCTAGATTTTCCAGGGGGAATGACACTATGTCTTTAGGTGCTCCGTTTCTGTGGAAGGTGTTGGGAGTCCTCTGTGCCTCTGATTCTGGACCACTTTCTCTGCTCCCAGATGAGGGAAATATTCAACCCTGAGTTCTACAATCTAGGATAAGCCCTCTTTTATTTCTCTCACTCTTACTTCGCCTACAAGAGGCACCTCTTTAATTTCCTTGGAGATTCCCTAAGCTCACTATCATGTTCCATCATTCTGCCTTCTCTCTTAGAATTTGCGTCCTTATTTCTAGGCTTGATCTTCCCAGTCCCTAATTGGATTCTCCACTTCTGCCATGTTACCGGACTTTGCATCCAGTCTCCTAACAATCTTGTCTTCAGGAGTTCTTTAGGTGCTTTTATCTTAATCAGTTATATCTCTGTGGTTCAAGACTCTCTGATACCTTCTATGTTTTCTGATGTACAGCGAGTATCCAGGCTGCTGCTTTCAACCCCGCATCGGGCGTGTTCTATGTAGAGGTTTCACTCTGATTGCCCAGCCGTAGTCATTTCTTCTTCCTTTACCTTGGCATCAATTGATTCTTCCATCTTTGCATTGGATCTAGGTCTCTGTCACCTCTCTGTATTCGTTAAACTCATTCTGTTTTCTAACCTGAGGGTAATTTCTTTAGGAAGAAGAGATTCGGGAGTGACCCAGGGCTGGCCCTTAATGTTTTTTGAGTACATGCATTGCTGTGTGTGTGTTTGTGTGTGTTTGTGTGAGTGTGGGTGTGTGTGTGGCATGCATGCCATCTGCTGTTTGTGTAGTGGCTGACCCTGTCCTTGAGGCCAGTCATTTGTCGTGCCTCTCATTTCCTGCCGTTTGGTGTTTTTAGGAACCGGCCTTAATATGCTGAGGTTTACCTTGGTGGGCTCTGGTGTGCCTTGAAAGGAGAAATTCCACCAACTCAGCAGAATGCAGGCTGCGGAAAACTGTGTTCAGAAGAGAACATGTGGTCAAAGCTTTCTTCTCGTCCCCTATAGGAGAATCTTTTCTCTTTGGACTAAGCATCTTGGACTGAGGAAGGCAGTCCCCCATGTGTTCCACGATTGGGATTTCGTGTTGGCTGGCTTGGCAGCCTATGTCCTCACCTACCTGTGTTGGCCAGTAGGTCTGTCTTGATGCTGCTGTTGTGAGAGCTCAAACATTATTGTGTCCACATTGAGACATCTCCATTAACACTGATGCACTCCATTCACAGATGCACTCACACGACTCACCATCTTGACACTGCGTCTCTTATTACTGTCTCTGATCATTGTCTCCAGGCTGTCTGCTCCTGATTGCTTGTTGGTGTCATATGCAGGAAAAAGATGGTTTTTTCAGGTCGATGTCTGCCAAACCTGCTGATATGAAAACTTCAGCCCTCAACACTTGTGTTGTCAAGTACTCGTTCCCTTCAGACCCTCTGTATGCCACAGTCAATGGCACTGGGAAACAGGTTCCTTGTGGGTTCCCATTGTTCCTTGCTCTCCTGTGTCTTGGTCCTCTGCATGTGCCCCGACCCTCTGATCCATGAACCAACCAAATCTCCCTTGAGCCATATCTCCAACATTCTCCCATCATCTCTGCAAATTCCATTCTCTTTCACTGTGGCATTTACCTTGTAGGCTTCAGGTCAATTTCCACCCCCTACTGCAGTTGCTGTGGTCCTCTTCCTGTTGCCTTCATGGCTAAAGGAAGCATGAGGTTATTAGACACTACTACCATCTCACTCTCCTCCATGTCACCACAATCCGTACGGAGACAAAAGCAAGAAGGAATTCTTCCTCTTGTCTCTTATGGCAGCCTTGTAAAGAGCATTGGGCTTTGTCACATCTATCATTCTCAGAAAGACAACAAAAAGACAGACAATTTCACTAACTCATGACAGTCAAGAAATATATGAAACTTCAAGGGTATTGGGACAAACAGTATGACTCTAATGAGGAATTCAATTGGTGGTGTTTCTTGAAGAGGACAAGAGGTGACATTCCTTTCAGGAGATTTCCTGAAACTGATGGAATGTGAGTTTTCAAGGCATGTCAAATTGAATTGCTACCCATAAGACACCAAATTCCATTCTCTCGCTTTTTAATAATAAGTGTGATGTGAAACACACACAACCACACACACATTAACACATGCACATGAACACACACAAAGATAAGACATGCAAAAGATGGGGAAGAAGCGAGGAATCGTACCAATGAAGCAACCCCAAGAAAATACCATATATGTGAAGGCAAATAGAATCCAAGTGAGAAGCCAACCGAAATGAGAAAGTAAACTATTACCTATCAATAATACATTCAGTACTCAGGACTAAAGTCTCCCGTCAATACAAACAGTTTGTTTGAGTGGTTGAAATTCCAAATAAAAAAAAAAAAAAAAGTTATGAAAGATCCATAAGAAAGCAACAAATATTAAACAAGCTTGTATTTCTGATGCCCGTAGGAGATTCCTTCGACTATAAAGATACTCATAGCTTGCATGTGAAGAAATCAGGAAGACATATGTTATGCTAGTCCCTAGGAGAAGAGAGCCAAAGTGTTTGAGCCTAAGTCCGCGAGTATGATTTTATTCTTTCGAGAGACAAAAAAAGATAAGCGGAGGGGTGTTTTGTCTTGATGGAGCACCAAAACAACAGAAACCGGGAAGAATTTCCAACATATACACCACGAACTAGGGTGTATCTAAACATTGGAAGCCCAGGAACACAGAGGAAGGGAGATGGCGACTTTTTTCCAATACTGTTTGCAACTATGATATCCACGTTAAGCACAGGACAGATCATCTGGATGGGAAGATGCTAAGAAATAACAGACGTCGATATGGGCTCTCGAAACCACTTGAACTTTGGGGATCCATGAGTAAGATTGCGTCTCTGAGGACAATAAGATATGTTCTTCCCAGCAGCACACCTAACTTTGTCTATCGCAGGTCATAAGCCCGAGTCCAAATCCAGTCGTAATTCATGGAAGAGAAGTCAAAACCGATCCTGTGCACTTATGATCACGAAGGTATGAAAACAGATAGATATCACTTTCAAATTGGAAATACAGCCAGAAATTAAAAGTGGAAAAACAACATATTCACAAACTACAATGAATGCAAGAAAGAAAATCCAAAGGAAAATCAGAAAGAGCCACGATTTAAGGATTCTAAGAAACTTAGAGGATGGTGCCCAAACATTGTATGGGGAAACCATATAGGGTTAAATGCATGCATTTCCAAAATTTAAAAACACCAAAAAAGAAAGCCACATAAAAGGACGACTGAAGGAACAGGATGAAGAAAAACCGAACTCCAAAGTTAAAAGAAAAATTGAAATCAGACATGTGATTATCAAAATTAAGAAAATACAAACAAACCAATAGGAAAAAAATCAGGAGATCTCACACTTCAGTTTGACAACACGAACAAATCTCAGAAGCCATTACTGGGATAAAAAGGGAGGCAAACACACAGCTGCAAGTATGAAAGGACATGACAACTCGGAGAAAGGAAAAAAGAAAAACCGAAGAGGCACATCCACACATTTATGTTAGCAATTCCAAGAACTGAGAGAAAAGCATAAATTCGCAGACACATAGGAACATCCAAGATAAGGTCAGGAAACCTACAAAATCTGAGCTCTAGTAGTGTCCGAAGCATTTGAAGCAGTAATCCAACCCCTGTCAACATACAGAAGGCCAGGTCAAGTCATTTTCCTGGGCCACTCTTCTAGGTATTTACTGAAGGCATTGTCATGTCGTCTCTTCAAATCCAGAGATGGAAGAGGCGGGTAAACTCTAATTCACAAGGATAAAGACCCAATTCAAAGAAGGACGTTTTAGGAAACCAATCTCACGTCATTTCAATAAGGAAAGATAATAAACAATATAGTTCTTTGCTTTTCTTTCTGTGACTTCCTTTGGTTTTGAGAGGGCCACATTGTTTTCCTCTGAATTTATGTTGTTGTTGTTGCTGTTCTGTTGAGAAAACCTGCCTATCCTCCATCATCCGTTTTTGACAGAGTATTCACGGATGCTTTAGTTGCATGTACGTCCTAGTGCTCCTCCTAATATATGCCACAACTCCTGACCACCCATTAAGCACTTCTCTTTTCTGTACCCCTCAGCTGGATTCTCAGATTCCCGAGTCATTCCTGGTGGGGCTCCTTCTCTGACTTCTTGCCCTTCAGTATTCCCTTCCTTTTCCATTTCCCATCAGCAGGGCATGGGAAATTCATGTCAAGGCAAGATCCTGGGATTCATTAACTTCAACAGCAGAGGAATACTGTGGTTGCAAAATGGATCCAAACTTCCTGATCCACTAGTTTTTGCAAAGGCATTGCGGCTCACTACAAAGGTCTGCTCGAATGGGCCTTGCAAGCCATCGGTATAGGCCATCCCTTTCCTTCTGACTAAAGAGACTTGGTCCACATGTCTATACCCGTTACCACAACAAGAACAGTTAACTAATAATGACAACGGGTTCGGTCCAGGCCTCTTCATTGAGAATTAGCTCTGATGCAGAAGGTCACTCTCCTCGAAGACTTTGCAAGGTATTTAGGGAAAGACAGGTAGACAGAGGCCTAATCCCTTAGCCGCGTGTTTCAGAACACTAGGAGAGGAGGCCACAGACGGCACCGAATATCGATGTCCTCACCTTTTGCCTCGGAAAGGGACTTTCCGTACCTTAGACATCACTGACCCATAGGCAACAGACGCTGGCAAAGTACGCTCTCACCCACAGACGACAAACCCCACGGAGAGCTGTTCATACCCGCGAGGCCTCACCTTTTCTTGAGATATCTAGAAATTGTAGTGGAAAAGGACATCTTGCTGTCTCTGGGGATATGTTGGCCTAAAGGAAGGTATACTGAATGTCATTTTCCTTCCTCTATGTCTCCAGAAACGGGAAGTTGGACATTAACCCACAAGACATCCTGAGTTCTTGGGCGCCTGGGTGGCTCAGTGGGTTAAGCCACTGCCTTCGGCTCAGGTCATGATCTCAGGGTCCTCGGATCGAGTCCCACATCGGGCTCTCTGCTCAGTGGGGAGCCTGCTTCCTCCTCTCTCTCTCTCTCTCTGCCTGCCTCTCTGCCTACTTGTGATCTCTGTCAAATAAATAAATAAAATCTTAAAAAAAAAAAAAGACATCCTGAGTTCTTGATCAGGTTCAGAGGGCTCTTGTTCTGTCCTTCCCGGGGCTTCCTACTTAAAGCCAATGGACACCAAGTTCATGGGAGACTGACAGCTGCTTCAGTGACGCCAGCATATGTGATGTCACAAAGCTTGGAGGTCATAGCAACCACTCCTCATCAACCCATGCCTGATCACTACACTTGACTGTAGTAGTTATGGGTGGGCCAAGAGGACCCCAAGCCATCCCAAACCGCTGGAGCCACCTGGGTCTCTCACCAAGGCATTTTGCGAAGCAAGTCGGTGTCACCTTCTCCATGTCTGTATTCGTAGTTATTGGTCGTGAGTGTCTGCACCAGCCCTCTGGACCTCGGAGAAAGGCAAGAATCCCTCATTCCATCTTAGCGACGACTGGCCAGGAAACTAACAGACCGCAAGCAAAGACTCAAGTGTGGAAATCCGAGCCCTGCACAAGGGTGTGGCCGTCCCACCAAATCACTGAGCATCTGAAAAGGAGAAGGGCCACCCAAGGGAAGCTCAATGTGAACACCCACAACCGTGCCAAAGACATGTCTGGAGTATTCCACAACGAGCACACGAGTACCTCGAGTGTCTCCAGTAACGGTGCCAACAAGGCCTCCCAATCTTCCAAAAAGTCCATGCATCCAGGCAGACTCTACACCCTAGAACGTTAGGTCCAGGACAGACTCATGTTCTTGGAGTCCACAGGAGCCAAAGGAGAACATGTTGGAAGAGACCAATAGCCCAAGTGAAGCCATCTGAAAGACTTCTGTGCCCGTTTCAGGAAGACAAATTGTATGTCCAAAAGGACGCATTGAAGAGGATTCGAATGTGGAAGATCCTTGAGCACTCCCTCAGGGTGGAGCAGCTCCCCTCTGTGGAACTGCATGGAGATGTGGCAGCACAAGCCTGCCTTCACCCTCTCATGAGCATCCCCCAAATGGTTACATGCGATAAGCAAACAGTGCCTCTTGCGGAAAATGGGCATGTTCCAATATAGCCCCGAGAGGATGCACAATGTATTAAAAAGGAGTCAGGACAGTGCGACAGACAGCAGATGCTGCAGGTTCGTGAGGAGATCCAGGAAGGCAAAGAACAGGAGATTGAACAAGGGAGCTCCGAGCGAAGGTCCGGCATTTTAGGATGGTGGGAGGTTCTCTGTACCTGGCTGCCCTCCATAGGAACCTAGGCCCAAATTCAATAAAACATCCTTTGGCCCCAGTCAATTATTGTGCAATGTTTTTGTCTTTGTTACTTTGTCCAACGTGCACATGCACGTACTGGACAGAGAGGCAGAGAGATCTCAATCAGGCGGTGGAGCTGGAGAGGGAAAAGCTTACTTGCCCCTGAGCAGAGAACCTGAGAACAAAGTCAATGCCAAGACCCTGGAATCATGAGTTGATCTGAAGGCCGCCTCTGAACTGATGGACACAACCCGGGACCCAACCATGACTTCTGAATACGTCCTGGTTCTAGACAGAACCGCTGCTCTGTCATTGTTCAGAAATGCAGGGGATAAGGATTTTGGCTTGGTCGGGTGTTGCTTGAGCTATCCGGCCTGCTTCGATCGCTGGTATAGCTTTTCCTCTTGAAGTGAGTGACGGGTCTATGGACAAACTATACTCCGATGCCTATTTGACTAAAGAGAATACCTCCATGCCTAGATTTTCCAGGGGGAATGACACTATGTCTTTAGGTGCTCCGCTTCTGTGGAAGGTGTTGGGAGTCCTCTGTGCCTCTGATTCTGGACCACTTTCTCTGCTCCCAGATGAGGGAAATATTCAGCCCTGAGTTCTCCAATCTATGATCAGCCCTCTTTTCTTTCTCTCACTCTTACTTCGCCTACAAGAGGCACCTCTTTAATTTCCTTGGAGATTCCCTAAGCTCACTATCATATTCCATCATTCTGCCTTCACTCTCAGAATTTGCGTCCTTATTTTCTAGGCTTGTTCTTCCCGGTCCCTAATTGGATCCTCCACTTCTGCCATGTTCCCGGACTTTGCATCCAGTCTCCTAACAATCTTCTCTTCAGGAGTTCTTTAGGTGCTTTTATCTTTATAAGTTTTATCTCTGTGTTTCGAGACTCTCTGATATCTTCTATGTTTTTGATCTACAGCGAGTATCCAGGTCGCTGCTTTCAACCCCACATCGGGCGTGTTCTATGTAGAGGTTTCACTCTGATTGCCCAGCCGTAGTCATTTCTTCTTCCTTTACCTTGGCATCAATTGATTCTTCCATCTTTGCATTGGATCTAGGTCTCTGTCACCTCTCTGTATTCTTTAAACTCATTCTGTTTTCTAACCTGAGGGTAATTTCTTTAGGAAGAAGAGATTCGGGAGTGACCCAGGGCTGGCCCTTAATGTTTGTTGAGTGCCTGCATGCCAGTGTGTGTGTGTGTGTGTGTGTGTGTGTGTGTGTGTGTGTGTCTGGCATACATGCCTTCTGCTGTTTGTGTAGTGGCTGACCCTGTCCTTGAGGCCAGTCGTTTGCAGTGCCTCTCCTTTCCTGCCGTTTGGTGTTTTTAGTGTCCGGGCTGAATATGCTGAGGTTTACCTTGGTGTGCTCTGGTGTGCCTGTGAAAGGAGAAATTCCACCAACCTAGCAGAATGCAGGCTGCAGAATGCTGTATTCAGAAGAGAACATCTGGTCAAAGCTTTCTTCTCGTTCCCTATGGGAGAATCTGTTCTCCTTGGACTAAGCATCTTGGACTGAGGAAGGCAGTCCTCCATGTGTTCCACGATTGGGATTTCGTGTTGGCTGGCTTGGCAGCCTATGTCCTCACCTACCTGTCTTGGCTATTAGGTCTGTCTTGATGCTTCTGTTGTAAGAGCCCAAAAATTATTGCGTCCACATTGAGACATCTCCATTAACACTGATAAACTCCATTCATGGATGCACTCCCACGACTCAGCATTTCCCACTGTGTCTCTTAGTATTGTCTCTGATAATTGTCTCCAGACTGTCTGCTCCTGGTTGCTTGTTGGTGTCATATGCAGGAAAAAGATGTTGTTTTTTCAGGTCGATGTCTGCCAAGCCTGCTAATATGAAAACTTCAGCCCTCAACACTTGTGTTATCAAGTACTCGTGCCCTTCAGACCCTCTCTATGTCACAGTCAACAGCACTGGGAAACAGGTTCCTTGTGGGTTCCCATTGTTCCTTTCTCTCCTGTGTCTTGGTCCTCTGCATGTGCCCCGACCCTCTGATCCACGAACCAACCAAATCTCTCTTGAGCCATGTCTCCAACATCTCCCATAATCTCTGCAACTTCTGATCTCTTTCGTTGTTACGTTATCCTTGTAAGCTTCAGGTCAATTTTCACCCCACTGCAGTTGTTGTGGTCATCATCCTACAGCCTTCATGGCTGAAGACAAGCATGTGGTTATTAGACACTACTGTCATCTCACTCTCCTCCATGTCACCGCAATTTGTACAGAGACATAAGCAAGAAGGAATTCTTCCTCTTGTCTCTTATGGCAATATTGCTGAGAGCATTGGGCTTTGTCACATCTATCATTCTCAGAAAGACAACAAACAGACGATTTCACTAACTCATGAAAGTCAGGAAACATACGAAACAGCAAGGGTATTGGGCAAACAGTATGACTCTAATGAGGAATTCAGATGGTGGTGTTTGTTGGAAGGCAGTTTTGTGAGAACACATGTTTCTTGAAGAGGACAGGAGGTGACTTTCCTTGCAGGAGATTGTCTGAAACTGATGGAATGTGAGTTTTCAAGGCATGCCAATTGAATTGCTACCCATAAGAGACTGAATTCCATTCTCTTGCATTTTAATAAGTGTGATGTGAAACAAACACAGACCACACACACTAACCCATGCACATGAACACACACAAAGATAAGACATGCAAAAGATGGGGAGGAAGCGAGGAATCGTACCAATGAAGCAACCCCAAGAAAATACCATATAGGTGAAGGCAAATAGAATCCAAGTGAGAAGCCAACCGAAATGAGAAAGTGAACTATTACCTATCAATAATACATTCAGTACTCAGGACTAAAGTCTCCCGTCAATACAAACAGTTTGTAACAGTGGTTGAAATTCCAAATCAAAAAACAAAAAAAGTTATGAAAGATCCATAAGAAAGCAACAAATATTAAACAAGCTTGTCCTTCTGATGCCCATAGGAGATTTCCTTCGACTATAAAGATACTCATAGCTTACAAGTGAAGAAATCGAGAAGACGTATGTTATGCTAGTCCCAAGGAGAAGAGAGCCAAAGTGTTTGTGCCTAAGTCCGTGAGAGTGATTTTATGCTTTCGAGAGACAAAAGATAAGCGGAGGGTGTTTTTTGTCTTGATGGAGCATCAATACAACAGAACCCAGGAAGAATTGCCAACTTATACACCACGAACAAGGGTGTATCTAAACGTTGGAAGCCTATGAACACAGGAAGGTAGATGGCGACTTTTATCCAATACTGTTTGGAAATATGGTTTAAACGTTAAGCCCAGGACAGATCATCTGGATGGGAAGGTGCTAAGGACGTCCACATGGGCTCTCGATACCACCTGAACTTTGGGGATCCATGAGTAAGATTGCATCTCTGAGGATAATATGATATGTTCTTCCCATTGGTGGATCTAACTTTGTCTATCGCAGGTCATGAGGTCGAGTCCAAATCAAGTCATAATACATGGAAGAGAAGTCAAAAAATATCCTGTGCACTTATGATCACGAAGGTATGAAACCACGAAGATATCACTTTCAAATTGGAAATACAGCCAGATACTAAAAGTTGGAAAACACAACACACTCACGAACTGGCAATGAATGCAAATGAAAATCCAACGGAAAAGCAGAAAGAGCCATGAACGAAGGAATTCTAAGAAACTTAGAGGATGATGCCAAAACATTTTATAGGGAAACAATATAGGGTTAAATGCATGCATTTCCACAATTTAAAAACACCGAAAAAGAAAGACACCTAAAGGACGACTGAAGTAACAAGATGAAGAAAAACCAAACTCCGAAGTTAACAGAAAAATTTAAATCAGACATGTGATTATCAAAATTAAAGAAATACAAACATACAAGTAGGAAAAAAATCAGGAGATCTCACACTTCAGTTTTGACAAAACAAACATTGCAGAAGCCATTACAGGGATAAAACAGGGAGACAAGCACACAGCTGCAAGTATAAAACCACATGACAAGTGGGACGAAGGAAAAAAGAAAAACCGAAGAGGCACATCCCCAATTTATGCTAGCGAATCCAAGAACTGAGAGAAAACGATAAATTCCCAGACCCCTAGAAACATCCAAGATGAGGTCAGGAAACCTATATAATCTCAGCTCTCTAGTAGTGACTGAAGCATTTGAAGCAGTAATCCAACCCCTGCCAACACACAGAAGGGCAGGTCAAGTCATTTTCCTGGGCCACTCTTCTAGGTATTTACTGAAGGCATTGTCATGTCCTCTCATCAAATCCAGAGATGGAAGAGGTGGGTAAACTCTAATTCACAAGGATAAAGACCCAATTCAAAGAAGGACATTTTAGGAAACCAATCCCATGTCATTTCAATAAGGAAAGAAAATAAACAATATAATTCTTTCCTTTTCTCCTGTGACTTCCTTTGGTTTTGAGAGAGCCACATTGTTTTCCTCTGAATTTATGTTGTTGTTGTTGCTGTTCTGTTGAGAAAGCCTGCCTATCATCCATCATCCGTTTTTGACAGAGAATTCACAGATGCTTTAGTTGCATGTACGTCCTAGTGCTCCTCCTAATATATGCCACAAGTCCTGAACACCCATTAAGCAGTTCTCTTTTCGGTAACCCTCAGCTGGATTCTCAGAGTCCTGAGTCACTCCCGGTGGGTCTCCTTCTCTGACTTCTTGCCCTTCAGTATTGCCTTCCTTTACTAAGGGCCAAGGTATTCCTCCCGAGGCACATATTGAGGGAAGCCATATGATATTTTCCTTTGTCTGCTTGCCTTTTCCATTTCCCATCAGCAGGGCATGGGACATTCATGTCAAGGCAAGGTCCAGGGGTTCATTCTCTTCGACAGCGGAGGAATAGTGTTGTGCCGAAATGGACCCAACCTTCCTGATACACTAGTCCTTGCAAAGGCATTGCTGCAAACTCCAAAGGTCTGCTCTAATGGGCATTGCAAGCCGACCTTATAGGCCGTCCCTTTTCTTCTGACTAAAGAGACTTGATCAACATGTCTATACCCGTTACCAAACAAGTACAGTTAACTAATAATGACAACGGGTTCGGTCCAGGCCTCTTCATTGAGAGTTAGCTGATGCAGAATGTCACTCTCCTCGGAGACTTTGCAAAGGTGTTTAAGGGAAATCCAGGTAGACAGAGGCCTCATCCCTTATCCGGTTGTTTCAGAACACTAGGAGACGAGGCCACAACGGCACCATATATCGATGCGCTCACCTCACACTTCGGAAAGGGACTTTCCATACCTTAGTCATCATTGACCCATAGGCTAAATCACTGACAAGGTACACTCTCACACACATGACGACAAACCCCAGGGAGAGATGCTCATACCTGCGAGGCCTCACATTTTCTTGAGATATCTAGAAATTGTAGTGGAAAAGGACACTTGCTGTCTCCGGGGATATGTTGGCCTGAAGGAAGGTATACTGAATGTCATTTTCCTTCCTCTATGTCTCCAGAAACGGGTAGATGGACATTAACCCATAAGGCATCCTGATCTCTTGATCAGGTTCAGAGGGCTCTTGTTCTGTCCTTCCTGGGGCTTCCTACATAAAACCATAGGACACCAAGGTTATGGGAGAGTGACAATAGCTTCAGTGAAGCCAACATCTGTGATGTCACAATGCTTTGATGTCATAGCAACCACTCCTCATCAACCCAGGCCTGATCACTACACTTGACTGGAGTAGTCATGGGTGGGCCAAGAGGACCCCAAGCCGTCCCAAACCGCTGAAGCCGCCTGGGTCTCTCACCAAGGCATTTTGCGAAGCAAGTCAGTGTAACCTTCTCCATGGACCTATTTGTAGTGTTTGGTCGTGAGCTTCAGCACCAGGCTTCTGGACTTCGGAATAAGGCAAGGATCCCTCATTTCATCTTAGGCACGACAGGCCAAGAAGCTAACAGACCACAAGCAAAGCCTCAGGGGTGGAAATCTGAACTCTGCTCAAGGGTGAGGCCCTCCCACCAAATCACGGAGCATCTGAACAGGAAAAGCGCCACCTAAGGGAAGCTCAAAGTGAACCCCCGCAACCATGCCAAAGACATGTCTCCAGTCTCCTACCTCGAGGTCTCCTGAAACGGTGCCAACAAGGCCTCTCAACTTCCAAAAAGACCATGCATGAAAGGTAGAATCTACACCCTAGAACCTTAGGTCCAGGACGGACTCATGTTCTTGGAGTCCACAGGAGCCTACGGAGAGCATGTTGGAAGAGACCCATAGCCCAAGTGAAGCCATCTGAAACACTTCCGTGCCCGTTTCAGGAAGACAACTTGTATGTCCAAAAGGACGCATTGAAGAGGATTGGAATGTGGAATAACTTTGAGCACTCCCTCAGGGTGGAGCAGCTACACTCTTTGGTACTGCATGGAGATGTGGCAGCACAAGTCTTTTCAGTCCGGAGTACTCTAATCTTTGATCAGCCCTCTTTTCATTCTCTCACTCTTACTTCTCCAGCAAGAAACACCTCTTTCATTTCCTTGGAGATTCCCTAAGCTCATTATCATGTTCCATCATTGTGCCTAGCTCTCTTAGAATTTGCGTCTTTATTTTCTAGGCTTGTTCTTCCTGGTCCCTAATTGGATCCTCCACTTCTGTCATGTTCCCGGACTTTGCATCCAGTCCTCTACCAAACTTCTCTTCAGGTGCTCTTTAGGTTCTTTTATCTTTATCAGTTTTGTATCTGTGGTTCGAGACTCTCTGATATCTTCCATGTTTTCTGATGTACTGCGAGTATCCAGGCCGATGCTTTCAATCCCGCATCGGGCGTGTTCTATGTAGAGGTTTCACTCTGATTGCCTAGCCATGATCATTTCTTGTTCTTTTAACTGGACATCAATTGATTCTTCCATCTTTGCTCTGGATCTAGGTCTCTATCTCCTCTCTGTATTTGAAAAAATCATTTTGTTTTCTAACCTGAGGTTAATTTATTTAGGAAAAGATATCCGGGAGTTACCAAGGGCAGGCCATTAAGGTTTTTTGAGTGTGTGTGTGTCCATGTGTCTCTCTGTTTGTGTGTGTGTATGTGGCATGAATGCCATCTTCTGTTTGTGCTGTGGCTGACCCTGTCCTTGAGGCGAGTCTTTTCCAGTGGCTCTCCTTTCCTACACTTTTTTGTGTTTGGGGTCCAGGATGAATATGCTGAGGTTTACCTTGGTGGGCTCTGGTGTGCCTGTGTCAGGAGACATTGCACCAACTCAACAGAATGTAGGCATGCAGAATTCTGTGAACAGAGGAGAACATGTGGTCAATGCTTTCCTCTCAACCCCTATGGGAGAGTCTGTTCTCCTTGGACTAAGCATCTTGGATTGAGGAAAGCAGTCCTCCAAGTGTTCCACGTTTGGGATTTCATGTTGGCATGGTAGGCAGCCAATGTCCCCAACTACCTGTCTTGGCCAGTAGCTCTGTCTTGATGCTGCTGGTGTGAGCCCAAAATTTATTATGTCTACATTGAGACATCTCCAGGAAAACTGCCTTTCATGGATGCACTCCCATGACTCACCATCTTCCCACTGCATCTCCTGGTATTGTCTCTGATTATTGTCTCCAGGCTGTTGCACCTGGTTGCTTGTTGTTGTCATATGCAGGGAAATACAGTGTTCTTTCAAGGCAATGTCTGCCAAGCCGGCTGATCTGAAACCTCTAGCCCTCAAGACTTGTGTTGTCAAATACTCATGCCCTTCAGACCATATGTGTCACAGCCAACAGCCCTGGGAAACAGGTTCCTTGTGGTTTCCCAGTGTACCCTGCTCTCCTGTGCCTTGTTCCCCTGCATGGGCTCACGGCCTCTGATCCACGAACCAACCAAATATTCCCAGAGCCATGTCTCCAACCTTCTCCCATCATCTCTCCGACTGCCGTTCCCTTTCACTTGGAGTTTACCTTGTAGGCTTCAGGTCAATTTCCACCCCAATGCAGTTGTCATGGTCATCTTCCTGTTGCCTTCATGGCTGAAGACAAGCAGGTGTAATTAGACACTACTACCATCTCACCATCCTCCATGTCACCATAAATTCGTACTGAGACATAAGCAAGAATGATTTCTTCCACTTGTCTCATATGGCAGTGTTGCAGAGAGCATTGGGCTTCGTCACATCTATCATTCTCAGAAAGACAACAAACAGACGATTTCACAAACTCATTACAGTCAAGAAACAAACGAAAAATACTGATCAGGAATAACTGTTAGTGTCAGGACTAAGAGTACGACTCGAATGAGGAACTGGAATGGTGGTGTTTGTTTGAAGGCAGTTTTGTGAGAACACGTGTATCTCAAAGAGGACAAGGGATGACATTCCTTGTAGGAGATTTTCCTGAAACTGATGGATTGTGACTTTTCAAGTCATATCAAATTTAATTGCTACCCATAAGAGACTGAATTCTTATCTATCATATTTTAATAATAAGTGTTATATAAAACACACACAGACAACACAAACATTAACACATGCTCATGCACACACACATGAACACACACCAGGATCAGATATGCAAGAGATGGGGAGGAAGCGAGGAATTGTACCAATGAAGCAAACCCAAAGAAAATACCAAAAAGGGGAATGGCAAATGGAATCCAGTGAGAAGCCAACCGAATTGAGAAATGGAACTATTACCTATCATTAATTCATTCAGTATTCAGAACCAAAGTCTCTGGTCAGTACAAACAGTTTGTAGGAGTGGTTGAAATTCCAAAACAAACAAACAAATAAAGGTAGATAACCTCCATAAGGAAACAACAAATATTAAACAAGCTCGAACTTCTGTTGCCCATAGGAGATTTTCCTCGACTATAAAGATAGTCATAGCTTGCAAGTGAAGAAATCGGGAAGACGTGGGTTATGCTATTGCCAAGGAGAAGAGAGCCAATGTGTATGTGCCTAAGTCAGTGAGAGTGATTTTATGCCTTCGAGAGACAAAATATTAGTGGAAGGTGTTTTGTCTTGATGGAGCTTCAAAACAACAGTAACCTGGAAGAATTGCCAACATATACACCACGAACAAGTGTGTATCTAAACGTTGGAAGCCTATGAACAGACAGGAGTGGAGATGGCGACTTTAATCCAATACTGTTGGGAACTATGATATCCACGTTAAGCACAGGATGGATCATCTGAATGGGAAGGAGCTAAGGAAGAAAAGACGTCCACAAGGGCTCTTGAGACCATCGGAACATTGGAGAACCATGAGTAAGATTTCGTTTCTGAGGACAATAAGATATGTTCTTATCAGCGGCAGACCTAACTTTTCTATCACAGGTCATGTGCTCGAGTCCAAATCCAGTCTCAATTCCTGGAAGAGAAGTCAAAACCTATCCTGTGCACTTATGATCACGAAGGTATGAAAACAGGAAGATATCACTTTCAAATTGGAAATACAGCCAGACACTAAAAGTTGGAAAACACAACACACTCATGAACTAGCAAAATATGCAAGAAAGAAAATCCAAAGGTAAAGCAGAAAGAGCCATGAACAAAGGAATGTCAAGAAACTTATGGGATGATGCCAAAACATTTTATGGGGAAACCATATAGGGTTTAAATGCATGCATTTCCAAAATTTAAAAACACCGAAAAAGAAAGCCACCGAACTGGATGACTGAAGGAACAGAATGATGAAAAACCGAACTCCAGAGTAAAAGAGAAAAATATAAATCATGCCTGTGATTATCCATATTAAAGAAATACAAACAAACCAATAGGAAAAAAAATCAGGAGATCCCACACTTCGGTTTGAAAACAAGAACAAACCGTTGAAGCCATTACTGGGAAAACACAGGGAGAGAAGCACACAGCTGACAGTATGAAACCAAATCATAAGTGGTAGAAATGAAAGAGAATAACCTAAGAGGCACATCCACACATTTATGCTAGCAAATCCAAGAACTGAGAGAAAAAGGATAAATTACCAGACACATAGAAACTCCCAAGATTAGGTCAGGAAACCTACAAAATCTCGGCTCTCTAGTAGTGACTGAAGCGTTTGAAGCAGTAATCCAACACACAGAAGGCCAGGTCCAAGTCATTCTCCTGGGCCACTCTTCTAAGTATTTAGTGAAGGCCTTGTCAAGTCCTCTCATTGATTCCAGAGTTGGAATAGGCGGGTAGACTCTAATTCACAAGGATAAAGACCTAATTCAGAGAAGGACATTTTAGGAAACCAATCCCATGTCATTTCAATAAGGAAGGATAATAAAAAATATAATGCTTTACTTTCTCCCTGTGACTTTCTTTGGTTTTGAGAGGGCCAGAAAGTTTTCCTCTGAATTTTTGTTGTTGTTGCTGTTCTGTTGAAAAAGCCTGCCTATCATCTATCACCCTTTTTTGACAGAGTATTCATGGATGCTTAATTGCATGTACATCCTAGTGCTCCTCCTAATATATGCCACAACTCCTGACCACCCATTAAGAAGTTCTCTTTTTTGTAACCCTCAGCTTGGTTCTTAGAGTCCTAGTCACTCCTGGTGGGTCTCCTTCTCTGACTTCTTCCCCCCTTCAGTTTTCCCTTCCTTTACTAAGGGCCAAGGTATTCCTCCCGAGGCACATATTGAGGGAAGCCATATGACATTTCCCTTTGTCTGCTTGACTTTTCCATTACCCCTCAGCCAGGCAAGGGACATTCATGTCAAGGCAAGGTCCAGGGTTTCATTCACTTCGACGGCTGAGGAATACTGTGGTGCCAAATGGACACAAACTTCCTGATACACTAGTCCTTGCAAGGGCATTGTGGCTCACTCCAAAGGTCTGCTCGAATGGGCCTTGCAAGCTGTCAGTATAGGCCGTCCCTTTCCTTCTGACTAAAGAGATTTGGTCAACATGTCTATACCCATTACCACAAAAGTACAGTAAACTAATAATGACGATGGGTGCGTTCCAGGCCTCTTCCTTAAGAGTTAGCTCTGATGCAGAATATCACTCTCCTCAAAGACTTTGGAAAGGTTTTTAAGTGAAAGCCAGATACGAAGAGGCCTAATCCCTTAGCCACGTGTTTCAGAACACTAGGAGATGAGGCCACAGATGGCACCATATATGGATGCCCTCACCTTATTCCTTGATTAGGGACTTTCTGTCCCTTAGTCATCACAGACCCATAGGCAAAAGACACTGACATAGGAAGCTCTCACCTACAGGATGACAAACCCCACGAAGAGCGCTCATACCCCAGAGGCCTCACAATTTCTTGAGATATCTAGAAATTTTAGTGGAAATAGGACAACTTGCCATTTCTTGGGATATGTTGGCTTAAAGGAAGGTATACTGAATGTCTTTTTCTTTCCTCTTTGTCTCTAGAAAGGGGAAGTGGGACATTATCCCACAAGACAACCTGAGTTCTTGTTCAGGCTCTAAGGCTCCTGTTCTCTCCTTCCAGGGGCTTCATACCTAAAGCCATAGGACACCAAGGTCATGGGAGAGGGACAGCTGCTTCAGTGAAGCAACATCTGTGATGTCTGTGATGTCTGTGACAACATCTGTGATGTCAGAAATCTTTGAGGTCTTAGCAACCAATCCTCATCCACCCACGCCTGATCACTACACTTGACTGGAGTATTAATGGGTGCACCAAGAGAAGCTCACCGTCCTTAACGGCTGGAGCCGCATGGGTCTCTCACCGAGGCTATTTACAAAGCGAGTCGATGTCACCTTCTCCATGGCCCAATTCGTATTGTTTGGTCGTGACTGTCAGCTTCAACCCTCTGGACTCCAGAGAAAGGCAAGCATCCTTCATTCCATCTTAGCCACGACAGGCAAAGAAACAATCAGACCACCAGCAATACCTCAGGGGAGGAAATTGAGCCATGCGGAAAAGTGAGGCTGCCTACACCACAAAAACTCGGAGCTCCAGAGCAGGAAAGGGTCAACCTAAGGAAAGCTAAATGTGAACCCCTGCAACCGTGCCAAAGACATGTCTGGAGGCATCCACAGTGAAGACAAGAGAACCTCGAGCGTCTCAAGAAACGGTGCCAACAAGGCCTCCAAAACTTCCAAAATGACCATGCATCCAGACAGACACTGGACCCTAGAAACTTAGGTCCAGGATGGACTCATGTACTTGGTGTCCACCGGAGCCAACGGAGAGCATGTTGGAAGAGACCCATAGCCCAAGTGAAGCCATCTGAAACACTTCCGTGCCCATTTCAGGAAGACAACTTGTATTTCCAAAAGGACACATTGAAGAGGATTCGAATGCGGAAGAACCTTGAGCACTCCCTCAGGGTGGAGCAGCTACCCTCTGTGGAATTGCATGGAAATGTGGCAGCACAAGCCTGCCTTCACCCTCTCATGACCATCCCCCAAATGGTTTCATGCGATAAGGAAACAGTGCCTCTTGCAGAAGATGGGCATGTTACAATGGAGCCCCGAGAGGATGCACAGTGTGTCAACACGGGGTCAGTATAGCGCGACAGACAGCAGATGCTGCAGGTTGGTGAGGAGATCCAGGAAGACAAAGAACAGGAGAATGAACAAGGGAGCTCCGAGTGAATGTCAGGAATTTTAGGATGGTGGGAGGCTCTCTGTACCTTGCTGCCCTCCATAGGAATCTAGGTCCAAATTCAATAAAACATCCTCAGGCCCCAGTCATTTATTGTGCACTGCTTTAGTCTTTGTTATCTTGTCAAACAATGCACATGGACGTAGTGGACAGAGAGGCATAGAGATCCCAATCAGGGTTTGGAGCTGGAGAGGGAGATTCTTACTTGCCCCTGTGCAGAAAACCCGAGACCAGAGTCAATGCCAAGACCCTGGAATCATGAGTTGATTGGAAGGCTGCCTGTGAACTGATGGACACAACCCTGGACCCTGCCTTTGAATTCTGAATACCTCCTGGTTCTACACAAGAACCGCTGCTCTGTCATTGTTCAGAAATACAGGGGATAAAGATTGTGGTTTGGGCTGGTGTTGCTTGAGCTATCTGGCTTGCTTCAAGAGCTGGTATAGCTTTTCCTCTTGAAGTCTGTGACTGGGCTATCACAAAGTATTCTCCTATGCCTATTTGCCTTAAGAGAATACCTCCATGCCTAGATTTTCCAGGGGAATGACACTATATCTTTTGTGCTCCACTTCTGTCGAAGGTGATGGCAGTCGTCGGTGCCTCTGGTTCTGGACCTCTGCCTCTGCTCCAGATGAGGGACACCTTCAATACCAATTTCTCCAATCTACGTTCAGGGCTTTTTTCTTTCTCACACTCTTACTTCTCCTACAAGAGTTACCTCTTTCAATTCCTTGGAGATTACCTAAGGTCATTATCATGTTACTTCATTCTGCCTTCTCTATGAAGGGAAAAGATGGTGTTCTTTCAAGTTGAAGTCTGCCAAGCCTGCTTATCTGATATCTCCAGCCCTCAAGACTTGTGTTGTCAAAAACTCGTGCCCTTAAGACCCTCTGCATGTCACAGCCAAGGGCACTGGGAAACAGATACCTTGTGGGTTCCCAGTGTGCCCTGCTCTCCTGTGCTTTGTCCTCTGCTTGGGCTACGTGCCTCTGATCCACGAACCAACCAAATCTCCCCTGAGCCATATACCCAACCTTCTCCCATCATCTCTACAACTTCCGTTCTCTTTCGCTGTGCTGTTTACCTTGTATGATTCAGGTAAATTTCCACCCCAATACGGTTGTTGTGGTCATCTTCCTGTGGCCTTCAAGGCTGAAGACAAGCGTGAGGTTATTAGACACTACTACCATTTCAACAAAAACCTACAGAGACATAAGCAAGAATGAATTCTTCCACTTTTCTCGTATGGCAGTGCTGCAGAGAGCATTGGGCTTCGTCACATCTATCATTCTCAGAAAGACAACAAACAGACGATTTCACTCCTCATGACAGTCAAGAAACTTACGAAAAAGCAAGGGTATTGGGACAAACAGTACGACTCTAATGAGGAACTCAAATGGTGGTGTTTGTTGGAAGGCAGTTTTGTGTGAACACGTGTTTCTCGAAGAGGACAAGAGATGACATTCCTTGCAGGAGATTTTCCAGAAACTGATGGAATGTGAGTTTTCAAGGCATGTCAAATGGAATTGCTACCTGTTAGATACCGAATTCCTATCTCTCATATTTTAATAATAAGTGCGATGTGAAACACACACAGACCACATACACATTAACACATGCACATGCACACACAAAAACACATACAAAAATAAGATATGCAAAAGATGGGGAGGAAGCGAGGTATCGTACCAATGAAGCAAACCCAAAGAAAATACCTTAAAGGGGAAAGGCAAATAGAATCCAAGTGAGAAGCCAACCGAAATGAGACTAAAATCTCCCATCAATACAAACAGTTTGAAGGAGTGGTTGAAATTCCAAAACCAAACCAAAATAATAATAATAATAATAATAATAATAATGTAGAAAATATCTACAAGAAAACAGCATATATTAACAAGCTCGACATTCTCTTGCCCATAGGAAATTTCCTTCGACAAAGAGAGATACTCAGTTTGCAATTGAAGAAATTGGGAGTAGGTAGGTTATGCTCTGGCCAAGGAGAAGAGAGCCAAAGTGTTTGTGACTAAGTCAGGGAGAGAAATTTTTTGCCTTCAAGAGGCAAACGATTAGTGGAAGGTTTGTCTTGATGGAGCTTCTAAACAACAGAAACCTGGAAGAACTGCCAAAATATACACCACGAACATGGGTGTATCTAAAAGTTGGAAGCCTATGAACAGACAGGAGAGGAGATGGCGACTTTAATCCAAACTGTTGGGAATTATGATATCCAAGATAAGCAAAGGATAGATCATCTGAATGGGAAGGAGCTAAGGAAGAAAAGACGTCTACAAGGGCTCTTGAGACCACCGGAACTTTGGGGATCCATGAATAAGATTGCATCTATGAGGTCAATAAGATATATGTTCTCCCAGCGGCAGACCTATCTTTGCCTATCGCAGGACATGAGCTCGAGTCCAACTCCAGTCGTAATTCCTGGAAGAGAAGTCAAAACCTATCCTGTGCACTTATGATCACGAAGGTATGAAAACAGGAAGATATCACTTTCAAATTGGAAATACAGCCAGACACTAAAAGTTGGAAAACACAACACACTCACGAACTAGCAAAATATGCAAGAAAGAAAAACCAAAGGAAAAGCAGAAAGAGCCATGAAGAAAGGAATGTCAAGAAAATTATGGGATGATGCCAAAACATTTTATGGGGAAACATATAGGGTTTAAATGCATGCATTTCCAAAATTTAAAAACACCGGAAAAGAAAGCCACCTAACTGGACGACTGAAGGAACAGAATGAAGAAAAACCGAACTCCAGGGTTAACAGAAAAATAGAAATCATACATGTGATTATCAATATTAAGGAAATACAAACAAACCATTAGGAAAAAAATCAAGAAATCTCACACTTCAGTTTTGAAAACACGAACAAACCGCCGAAGCCATTATTGGGAAAAAACAGGGGGACAAGCTTACAGCTCACAGTATGAAAAGTGGTAGACATGAAAAAAGAATAACCTAAGAGGCACATCCACACATTTATGCTAGCAAATCCAAGAACTGCGAGAAAAGTATAAATTCCCAGACACATAGAAACTTCCAAGATTAGGTCAGGAAACCTACAAAATCTCAGCTCTCTAGTAGTGACTGAAGCATTTAAAGCAGTAATCCTACACCTGCCAACACACAGAAGGCCAGGTCCAAGTCATTTTCCTGGGCCACACGTCTAAGTATTTAGCGAAGGCCTTGTCATATCCTCTCATCGATTCCAGAGATGGAAGAGGCAGGTAGACTCTACTTCCCAAGGATAAAGACATAATTCAGAGAAGGACATTTTCAGAACCCATTCCCATGTCATTTTAATAAGGAAAGATAATAAAAAATACAATGTTTTCCTTTTCTCCCTGTGACTTCCTTTGGTTTTGAGAGGGCCAGAGTGATTTCCACTGAATTTTTTTTGTTGTTGTTGTTGCTGTTCTGTTGAGAAATCCTGCCTATCATCCATCATCCATTATTGACAGAGTATTCACGGATGCTCTAGTTGCATGTACGTCCTAGTGCTCCTCCTAATATATGCCACAAGTCCTGAACACCCATTAAGCAGTTCTCGTTTCTGTAATCCTCAGCTTGGTTCTCAGAGTCCTGAGTCACTCCTGGTGGGTCTCCTTCTCTGACTTATAACCTTCAGTATTGCCTTCCTTTACTAAGGGCCAAGGTATTCCTCCCGAGGCACATATTGTGGGAAGTCATATGATATTTCCCTTTGTCTGCTTGCCCTTTCCATTACCCCCTGAGCCAGGCAAGGGACATTCATGTCAAGGCAAGGTCCAGGGTTTTATTCACTTCGACGGCAGAGGAATACTGTGGTGCTGAAATGGACACCAACTTCCTGATCCACTAGTCCTTGCAAGGGCATTGTGGCTCACTCCAAAGGTCTGCTCGAATGGGCCTTGCAAGCCATCAGCATAGGCCGTCCCTTTCCTTCTGACTAAAGAGACTGGGTCAACATGTCTATACCCGTTACCACAACAAGTACAGTTAACTAATGATGACGACGGGTGCGTTCAAGGCCTCTTCCTTAAGAGATAGCTCTGATGCAGAATGTCATTTTCCCCGAAGACTTTGCAGAGTTTGTTAAGTGAAAGCCGGGTAGACAGAGGACAAATCCCTTAGTCACGTGTTTCAGAACACTAGGAGACGAGACCAAAATGGCACCATATATCGATGCCCTCACCTTTTTCCTCAAAAAGGGACTTTCCGTCCCTTAATCAGTGATGACTGACTGACCCATAGGCTAACGACACTGACAAAGGAAGCTCTTAACCACAGGATGACAAACCCCACGTGGAGCTCTCATACCCAGGAGGTCTCACTGTTTCTTGAAATCTCTAGAAATTGTAGTGGAAATAGGACACCTTGCCGTATCCGGGGATATGTTGGCCTAAAGGAAGTTATACTGAATGTCATTTTCTTTCCACTTTATCTCTAGAAAGGGGAAGTGGGACATTATCCCACAAGACAACCTGAGTTCTTGTTCAGGCTCAGAGGGCTCCTGTTCTCCTTCCCAGTGCTTCATACCTAAAGCCATAGGACATCAAGGTCATAGGAGAGGGACAGCTGCTTCAGTGAAGCCAGCATCTGTGATGTCACAAAGCTTTGAGGTCATAGCAACCACTCCTCATCAACCCCCTCCTGAACACGACACTAGGCTGTAATTTCATGGGTGCACCAAGAGGACCTCAAGCCTTCCCAAACCGCTGGAGCTGCCTGGGTCCTTCACCAAGGTAGTTTGTGAAGTTTGTCGGTGTCACATTCTCCATGGCCCAATTCATAGTGTGTTTTCGTGACTGTCAGCACCAACCCTCTGGATTCCGGAGAACGGCAAGCATCCTTCATTCCATCTAGGCCATGAAAAAAATGTAGAAATCTCACACTTCAGTTTTGAAAACACGAACAAACCGCCGAAGCCATTATTGGGAAAAAACAGGGGGACAAGCTTACAGCTCACAGTATGAAACCACATGAAAAGTGGTAGACATGAAAAAAGAATAACCTAAGAGGCACATCCACACATTTATGCTAACAAAGGCCAAGAAACAATCATACCGCCAGCAAAACTTCAGGGGAGGAAATCCGAGCCCTGTGCAAGGGTGAGGACTTTACACCAAATTTGGAGCTCCTGAGCAGGAAAAGGGCCACCCCTGTTACCACAACAAATACAGTTAACTAATGATGATGACGGGCGCAGTCAAGGTCTCTTGCTTAAGAGATAGCTCTGATGCAGAATGTCATTTTCCCTGAAGACTTTGCAAAGTTTGTTAAGTGAAAGCCGTGTAGACAGAGGACAAATCCTTTAGCCGCTCAAAGTGAAACCCCGCAACGGTGCCAAAGACATGTCTGGATTATTCCATAGCGAGGACACGAGTACCTCGAGCTTCTCCAGAAACGGTGCCAAAAAGACATCCCAATCTTCCAAAAACCATGCATCCTGGGCAGAATCTACACCCTAGAAACTTAGGTCCAGGATGGACTCATGTACTTGGAGTCCACAGGAGCCAACGGAGAGAGTGTTGGAAGAGATCATTAGCCCAAGTGAAGCCATCTGAAAGACTTCCATGCCCGTTTCAGGAAGACAACTTGTATGTCCAAAAGGATACATTGAAGAGGATTCGAATGTGGAAGAACATAGAGCACCCCCTCAGGTTGGAGCAGCTACCCTTTGTGGAACTGCATGGAGATTTGGCAGCACCAGCCTGCCTTCACCTCTCATGACCATCGTCCAAATGGTTTCATGCGATAAGCAAGCAGTGCCTCTTCTGTAAGATAGTCATGTTCCAATGGAGCCCCGAGAGTATGCACAATGTGTCAACACAGGGTCAGTACAGCACGACAGACATCGGATGCTGCAGGTTGGTGAGGAGATCCAGGATGACAAAGAACAGGAGAATGAACAAGGAGCTCTGAGGGAAGGTCAGGCATTTAAGGATGGTGGGAGGCTCTCTGTAGCTGGCTGCCTTCCATAGAAACGTAGGTCCAAATTCAATAAAACATCCTCAGGCCCCAATCAATTATTGTGCATTGGTTTTGTCTTTGTTATCTTGTCCCACGATGCGCATGCACGTATTGGATAGAGCAGAAGATTGATACCAATCAGGGGGTGGAGCTGGAGAAGGAGGAGCTTACTTGCCCCTGTGCAGATAACCTGAGACCAGAGTCAATGCCCAGACCCTGGAATTATGAGTTGATCTGAAGGCCGCCTCTGAACTGATGGACACAACCCGGACCCAACCTTTGACTTCTGAATACCTGCTGGTTCTAGACAAGAACCGCTGCTCTGTCATTGTTCAGAAATGCAGGGATAAGGATATTGGCTAGGTCAGGTGTTACTTAATCTATCTGGTCTACTTCGAGAGCTGTATAGCTTTTCATCTTGAAGTCAGTGACTGGGCTATGGACAAACTATTCTCAGATTCCTATTTGCCTAAAGAGATTACCTCCATGCCTAGATTTTCCAGGGGGAATGACACTATGTCTTTTGGTGCTCTGCTCTTGTCGAAGGTGATGGGAGTCCTCTGTGCCTCTAATTCTGCACCTCTGTCTCTGCTCCCAGATGAGAGTCCTTATCAGCCCCAATTTCTCCAATCTATGTTCAGCCCTCTTTTTTTTTTTTTTTCTCTCACTCTTACTTCTACTACAAGAGGCATCTATTCAATTCATTGGAGATTCCCTATGCTCATTATCATATTCCATCATTCTGCCTTCTCTCTTAGAATTTGCGTCCTTATTTTCTAGGCTTGTTCTTCCTGGTCCTTAATGGATCCTCCACTTCTGCCATGTTCCTGGACTTTGCATCCAGTCTCCTACCATTCTTCTCTTCATAAGCTCTTTAGATTCTTTTATCTTTATCAGTTTTATATCTGTGGTTCGAGACTCTCTGATATCTTCTATGCTTTCTGATGTACAGCGAATATCCAGGCCACTGCTATCAATCCCGCATCGGGCGTGTTCTATGTAGATGTTTCACTCTGATTGTTTAGCCATCATCGCTTCTTGTTCTTTTACCTGGGCATCAAATGATTCTTCCATCTTTGCACCCTGTCTATTCTCTGTATTCAAAAAAACTCATTTTGTTTTCTAACCTGTGGGTTTTTTATATAGGAAAAGAGATCAGGGAGTTACCCAGGGCTGTCCCTTAAGGTTTCTTTAGTGCGTGTGTGTCTGTGTGTCTGTGTTTGTGTGTGTGTATGTGGCATGCATGCCATCTGCTGTTTCTGCTGTGGCTGACCCTGTCCTTGAGGCCAGTCATTTGCAGTGCCTCTCCTTACCTACCCTTTTTTGTGTTTGGGGTCCGGGCTGAATTAGCTGAGGTTCACCTTGGTAGGCTCTGGTGTGCTTGTGTCAGGAGACATTCCACCAACTCAACAGAACGTAGGCATGCAGAATGCTGTGAACAGAGGAGAACATGTGGTCAATGCTTTCCTCTCAACCACTATGGGCGAGTCTCTTCTCCTAGGACTAAGCAACTTGAACTGAGGAAGGCAGTCCTCCAGGTGTTCCACGTTTGGGATTTCATGTTGGCACGGTAGGCAGCCAATGTCCTCACCTACCTGTCTTGCCCAGTAGCTCTGTCTTGATGCTGCTGGTGTGAGAGCCCAAAATTTATTATGTCCACATTGAGACATCTCCAGGAAAACTGCCTTTCACAGATGCACTCCCACAACTCACGATCTTCCGCTACGTCTTCTGGTATTGTCTCTGATTATTATCTCCAGGCTGTCTGCACCTGGTTGCTTGTTGGTGTCCTATGAAGGAAATACGGTGTTCATTCAAGGCAATGTCTGCCAAGCCGGCTGATCTGAAACCTCTAGCCCTCAAGACTTGTGTTGTCAAATACTTGTGCCCTTCAGACCCTATGCGTGTCACAGCCAACAGCCCTGGGAAATATGTTCCTTGTGGTTTCCCAGTGTTCCCTGCTCTCCTGTGCCTTGTTCCCCTGCATGGGCTCACGGCCTCTGATCCACGAACCAACCAAATCTTCCCTGAGTCATGTCTCCAACCTTCTCCCATCATCTCTCCAACTGCCGTTCTCTTTCGCTTGGAGTTTACCTTGTAGGCTTCAGGTCAATTTCCACCCCATTGCAGTTGTCATGGTCATCTTCCAGTTGCCTTCATGGCTAATGACAAGCATGCAGTAATTAGACAGTACTACCATCTCACTGTCCTCCATGTCACCGGAAATTCATACTGAGACATAAGCAAGAATGAAATCTTCCACGTGTCTCATATGGCAGTGTTGGGGAGAACATTGGGCTTCGTCACATCTATCATTCTCAGAAAGACAACAAACAGACCATTTCACTAACCCATGACAGTCAAGAAACATACAAAAAAGCAAGGTATCAGTACAAACAGTAAGACTCTACTGAGGAACTGAAATGGTGGTGTTTGTTTGAAGGCAGTTTTGTGAGAACACGTGTTTCTCAAAGAGGACAAGAGAGGGCATTCCTTGTAGGAGATTGTCCTGAAAATGATGGATTGTGAGTTTTCAAGGCATATCAAATTGAATTGCTACCCATAAGAGACGGAATTCTTATCTCTCGTATTTTAGTAATAAAATACAAACAACACAAACGTTAACACATGCTTATGCACACACACATTAAAACACACAAGGAAAAGACATTCAAGATTTGGGGAGGAAGCTAGGAATTGTACCAATGAAGCAAACCCAAAGAAAATACCATAAAAGGGAAAGGCAAATAGAATCCAAGTGAGAAGCCAACTGAAGTGAGAAAAGGAAATTTTACCTATCAATATTTCATTCAGTATTCAGAACCACAGTCTCCCGTCAATACGAACAGTTTGTAGGAGTGGTTGAAATTCAAAAAAAAAAAAACAAAAAAAAAAACAAAAATGTAGAAAACCTCCATAAGAAATCAACAAATATTAAACAAGCTCGACCTTCTGTTGCCCATAGGAGATTTTCCTCGAATATAAAAATAGATATAGCTTGCAAGTGAAGAAATCGGAAAGACATAGGTTATGCTTTATCCAAGGAGAAGAGAGCCAATGTGTTTGTGCCTAAGTCAGCGAGAGTGATTTTATGCTCTTGAGAGACAAAAGATTAGAGGAAGGTGTTTTGTCTTGATGGAGCATCAACACAACAGAAACCGGGAAGAATTGCCAACATATACACCACGAACAAGGGTGTATCTAAAAGGTGGAAGCCTATGAACGGAGAATAAGGGAGATGGCGACTTTAATCCAATACTTTTGGGAACTATGATATCCACGTTAAGCACAGGACAGATCATCTGGTTGGGAAGGTGCTAAGCAATAAGAGACGTCCACATGGTCTCTCGAGACCACCTGAACTTTGGAGACCCATAAGTAAGATTGTGTCTCTGAGGACAATAACATATGTTCTTCCCAGCGGCAGACCTAACTTTGTCCATTGCAGGTCATGAGCTCGAGTCCAAATCCAGTCTCAATACCTGGAAGAGAAGTCAAAACCTATCCTGTGCACTTATGACCACGAAGGTATGAAAACAGGAAGATATCACTTTCAAATGGAAAAACAGCCAGACACTAAAAGTTGGAAAACACAACACACTCACGAACTAGCAAAATATGCAAGAAAGAAAATCCAAAGGAAAAGCAGAAAGAGCCATGAACAAAGGAATGTCAAGAAACTTATGGGATGATGCCAAAACATTTTATGGGGAAACCATATAGGGTTTAAATGCATGCATTTCCAAAATTTAAAAACACCGAAAAAGAAAGCCACTGAACTGGACGACATAAGGAACAGAATGAAGAAAAACCAAACTCCAGAGTTAGGAGAGAAATAGAAATCATGCATGTGATTATCAAAATTTAAGAAATATAAACAAACTAATAGGAAAAAGAAATCTGGAGATCCCACACTTCGGTTTAAAAACAAGAACAAACCGTCGAAGCCATTACTGGGACAACACAGGGAGAGCAGCACACAGCCTACAGTATGAAACCAAATGATAAGTGGTAGAAATGAAAGAGAATAACCTAAGAGGCACATCCACACATTTATGCTAGCAAATCCAAGAACTGCGAGAAAAGTATAAATTCCCAGACACATAGAAACTCCCAAGATTAGGTCAGGAAACATACAAAATCTCAGCTCTCTAGTAGTGACTGAAGCGTTTGAAGCAGTAATCCAACACCTGCCAACACACAGAAGGCCAGGTCCAAGTCATTTTCCTGGGCCACGCTTCTAGGTATTTAGTAAAGGCATTGTCATTTCCTCTCATAGATTCCAGAGATGGAAAAGGCACGTAGACTCTAAAGCACAAGGATAAGTACCCAATTCAGATAGGGACATTTAGTAAAGCAATCCCATGTCAATTCAATAAGGAAAGATTATAAAAAATATAATTCTTTCCTTTCTCCCTGTGACTTGCTTTTGTTTTGAGAGGGCGAGAATGTTTTCCTCTGAATTTCTGTTGTTGCTGTTCTGGTGAGAAAGCCTGCCTATCATCCAGCAACTATTTCTGACAGAGTATTCACGGATGCTAATTACATATATGTTCCAGTTCTCCTCCTAATATATCCCACAACTCCTGAATACCCCTTAAGCAGTTCTATTTTATGTAACCCTCAACTTGGTTCTCAGAGTCCTGAGTCACTCCTGGCAGGTCTCCTTCTCTGAATTCTTGCCCTTCAGTTTTCCCTACCTTTACTAAGGGCCAAGGTATTCCTCCCGAGGCACATATTGTTGGAAGCCATACGATAATTCCCTTTGTCTGCTTGCCTTTTCCATTTCCCATCAGACAAGTATGGGACATTCATGTCAACGCAAATTCGAGGAGTTAATTCACTTCGACAGCTGAGGAATACTGTGGTACCGAAATGGACTCAAACTTCCTGACCCACTAGTCCTTGCAAGGGCATGTGGCTCACTCCAAAGGTCTGTTCGAAGGGGCCTTGCAAGCCATCGGTATAGGCCATCCCTTTCCTTCTGACTAAAGAGACTTTGTAAACATGTCTATACGTGTTACAACAACATGTACAGTTAACTAATGATGACAACGATTGTGGTCCATGCCTCTTCCTTAAATGTTAGCTCTGAGCAGAATGTCACCCTACTCGCAGACTTTCCAAAGCGCTTTAAGAGAAAGCCAGGTAGACAGAGGCCTAATCCCTTAGCAGCGTGTTTCAGAGCACTAGGATACGAGGCCACAGACGGCACCATATATTGATTCCCTCACCTTTTCCCATGAAAAGGGACTTTCCGTCCCTTAGTCATCACTGACCCATAGGCAAAAGACGCTGAAAAAGGATTCTCTCACCCACAGGATGACAAACCCCACGGAGAGCTGCTCATCCCCGCGAGTCCTCACCGTTTCTTGAGATCTCTAGAAATTGTAGTGGAACTAGGACAGTTTATTGACTCCACGGAAATGGTGGCCTAAATGAAGTTATACTGAATGTCATTTTCTTTCCTCTTTGTCTCTAGAAAGGGGAAGTGGGACATTATCCCACAAGACAACCTGAGTTCTTGTTCAGGCTCAGAGGGCTGTTGTTCTGTCCTTCCCGGGGCTTCCTACCCAAAGCCATAGGACATCAAGTTCATGGGAGAGTGACAGTTGCTTCAGTGAATCCAGCATCTGTGATGTTACAAAGCTTTGAGGTCGTAGCAACCACTCCTCATCAACCCTTGCCTGATCAGTACATTTGTCAATAGTAGTCATGGGTGGACAAAGGACCAGAAGCCGTCCCAAACCACTGCAGCCGCCTGGGTCTCTCATCAAGACAGTTGGCGAAGTGAGTCGGTGTCACCTACTCCATGGCCCATTTCGTAGAGTTTGCTCGTGATTGTCAGCACCAGCCCTCTGGACTCCGCAGAAAGGCAAGAATCCCTCATTCCATCAGGGCCACTCAATGAAAGCTCAAAGTGAACCCCCGCAACCATGCAAAACACATGTCTGGAGTCTTCCACAGCGAGGAGGAGACCTCGAGCGTCTCCAGATACGGTGCCAACAAGTCATCCCAATCTTCCAAAATGATCATGGATCCAAGGCAGACTCTACAACCTAGAACCTTGGGTCCAGGATTGACTCATGTACTTGGAGTCCACAGGAGACAAAGGAGAGCATGTTGGAAGAGACCCGTAGCCCAAGTGAAGCCATCTGAAAGACTTCCGTGCCCATTACAGGAGGACAAAATGTATGTAGAAAAGGACACATTGAAGAGGATTCAAATGTGGAGGAACCTTGAGCACTCCCTGAGGGTGGAGCAGCTACCCAATGTGGTACTGCATGGAGATGTGGCAGCACAAGCCTGCCTTCACCCTCTGCATTCAATACACCACTGGGCGTGTACTATGTAGAGGTTTCAATCTGATTTCCTATCCGTGATCATTTCTTGTTCTTTTTTTCTTGGCATCAATTAATTCTTCCATCTTTTGTTTGGATCTAGGTCTCTGTCTCCGAGACAGAGACTATTCTATTTTCAAATAGTATTCGAAAAACGCATTCTGTTTTCTAAAATGAGGGTAATTTCTTTAGGAAGAAGAGATCCTGGAGTGACCACGGACTAGACTTTAAGGATTGTCGAGTGTGTGTGTTGTGTGCATGTGCGTGTGTGTGTTTGTGTGTGCATGTATGTGGATTGCATGCCATCCACTGTGTGTTGTGGCTGACTCTGTCCTTGAGGCCAGTCATCTGTAGTGTCTCTCCTGGCCTGCTGTTTGACGTGTTTGGTGTCCAGGCTGAATATGCTGAGGTTTACCTTGGTGGGCTCTGGTGTGCTTGTGAAAGGAGACATTCCACCAACTCAGCTGAATGCAGGCCTGCAGAATGCTGTGTTCAGAAGAAAGCATGCGGTCAAGGCTTTCTTCTTGTTCCCTATGGGAGAATCTGTTCTCCTTGGACTAAGCAACTTGGACTGAAGAAGTTAGTCCTCCAAGTGATCCACAGATTGGATTTAGTATTGGCAAGCTAGGCAGCAAATTTCCTCACCATCCTGCTTGGCCAGTAGCTTGGTCTTGATTTTGCTGGTGCGATAGCCGAAAATTTTTATGTCCCCATTGAGACATCACCACGAACACTGCATTTCACAGATGCACTGACATGATCCACCATCTTCACACTGCGTCTCCTGGTATTGTCTCTGATCATGGTCTCCAGGCTGTCTGCACCTGGATGCTTGTTGGTGTCCTATGCAGGGAAAAGACGGTGTTCTTCCAAGTTGATGTCTGCCAAGCCTGTTGATCTGAAAACTCCCACCGTCAAGCCTTGAGTTGTCCAGAACTCGTACCCTTCAGACCATGTGCACTTCACAGCCAATGGCACTAGGAAACAGGTTCCTTTTGGGTTCTTAGTGTTCCCTGCTCTCCTGTGCCTTTGTCCTCTGCATAGGATCACTGCCCTCTGATTCACGAACCACCCAAATCTGCCATGAGCAATGTCTCCCACCTTCTCTCATAGACTCTGTGACTACCTTTCTCTTTCTCTGTGGACTTTTCTTTGTAGGCTTCAGGTCAATTTCCACTCCGTTGCAGTTGTTGTGGTCATCTTCCTGTTGCATTCATGGTTGAAGACAAGCTCGAGGATATTAGACACTACTACCATCTCACTGTCCTTCAAGTTACCGCAAATTCTTACTGACACATAAGCAAGAAAGAATTCCTCCACTTCCCTCATGTGGCAGTGTTGTGGAGAGCATTGGGCTTCCTCACATCTATCATTCTCATAAAGACAACAGACCATTTCACTCCCTCGTGACAGTCACGAAATATATGAAAAAACAAGGAGTACAGGGAAAAAAATAAGACTCTAATGAGTCACCCAAAATGTGGTGTTTATTTGAAGGCAGTTTTGTGAGAATACGTGTTTATTGGAGAGGACTAAAGATGATATTCCTTGCAGGGGTTTTTCCTGAAACAGATGGAATGTGAGCTTTCAGGGCATGTCAAATTGATTTGTTATCCATGAGACCAAATTCCTATCTTGAAATTTAATAGTAAGTGTATGTGAAACACACAGACCACACACACATTAACACATGCTCATGCACACACACACACACGAACACACACATACAGATAAGATACGCAAAAGATGGGGAGGAAATGAGGTCGCACTAATGAAGTAACCACAAAGAAAATACCATAAAGGAGAAAGGCAAAGAGAATCCTAGTCAGAAGCCAATCGAAATGACAAAGTGAACTACTTACCTATCAAAATTCAGTCAGCATTCAGGATTAAAGTCTCCCAACAATACAAACAGTTTGTAGAAGTGGTTGAAATTACAAAAAAAAATAATAATAAAAGGGCAGATATTATCCATAAGAAAACAACAAATATTAAACAACTCGACCTCTGTTGCCTATAGGAGATGTCCTTCAGCTATAAAGATACACATAGCCTGAAAGTGAAGAAATTAGGAAGACGTAGGTTATGCTATTGCCAAGGAGAAGAGAGCCAAAATGATTGTGCCTAAGTCAGCTAGAGGTATTTTATACGTTCGAGAGACAAAAGATTAGCAGAAGGTGTTCTGTCTTGATAGAGCATCCAAACGTCAGAAACCTGGAAAAATTGCCAACATATACACCACAAACATGGGTGTATTTAAACGTTGGAAGCCTATGAATAGACAGGAAGAGAGATGCGGTCTTTAATCCAATATTGTTCGTGACTATGATATGCACGTTAAGCACAGGACAGATCATCTGGATGGCAAGGTGGTAAAGAATAACAGACGTCCCCATGGGCTCTCTAGAATTCCTGAACTTTGGAGATCCATGAGTAATATTGCGTTTCAGAGAACAATAAGATATGTTCTTCCCAGGGGCAGACCTAACTTTGACTATCCCAGCTCATGAGCTCAAGTCCAAATCCAGTCATAATTCTCGGAAGAGAAGTAAACACTATCCTGTGCACTTATGATCAAAAAGGTATGAAAACAGAAAGATATCACTTTCAAATTGGAAATACAGCCAGACACTAAAAGTTGGAAAACACAACACACTCACGAACGAGCAATGAATGCAAGAAAGTAAATCCAAAGGAAAAGCAGAAAGAGCCATGAAATGGAACGTCAAGAAACTCATGGGATGATGCCTAAACATTTTATGGGGAAACCATATAGGTTTAAATGTGTGCATTTCCAAAACTTAAATACATCGAAAAAACAAACAAACAAACAAACAAACAAAAAACAAAGCAACCTAACAGGATGCCTGAAAGAACAAGAAGAAGAACCGAATTCCAGAGTTAAGAGAAAAAATGAAATCATACATATGATTATCGAATTAAAGAAAACACAAACCAACCAATAGGAAAACAAATCAGTGCATCTCACACTTCAGTTTTTAAAATATGAACAAACCGCAGAAGACATACTGGGATAAAACAGGGAGACAAGCACACAGCTGAAAGTATGAAACCACATGATACTGGTAGAAAAAAAAAAAAAAAGAATAACCAAAGAGGCACATCCACACATTTATGCTAACAAATCCAAGAACAGAGAGAAAAGGTTAACATCGATTCCAGAGATGGAAGAGGCATGTAGACTCCAATTTACAAGGATAGAGACCCAATTCAGTTAAGGACATTTTAAGAAAACAATTCCTATGCCATTTCAGTAAGGAAAGATAAATAAAAAATAATTCTTTTTTTTTCTCCTTGTGCCTTCTTTGGTTTTGAAGGGCCATATTAATTCCCTCTAAATTGTTGTTTTTGTTGTTGCTCTTCTGTAGAGAAATCCTGCCTATCATCCATCATCCGTTTTTGACAGAGTATTCACGGATACTTTAGTTGCATTACGACCTAGTGCTCCTCCTAATATATGCCACAACTCCTGAACACCCATTAGCAGTTCCCTCATTCCCTCCATGTGTCTCTTTTCTTTAACCCTCAGCTTGGTTCTCATGGTCCTGAGTCACTACGGGTGGGTCTCCTTTTCTGACATCTTCCCCTTCAGTTTTCCCTTCCTTTACTAAGGGCAAAGGTATTCCTCTGGAGGCATATATTGTGGGAAGCTATATGATATTTCCCCTTCTCTGCTTGCCTTTTAGATTTCACATAAGCCAAGCATGGGACATTCATGTCAAGGCAAGGTCCGGGGGTTCATTTTCGTCCACGGCTGAGTAATATTGTGCTGCCAAAATGGGCCAAACCTTCCTTATCCACTAGTCCTGCAAGAGCATTGCGGCTCACTCCAAAGGTCTGCTCTAGTGGCCTTTGCAAGCCATCAATATAGGCCGTCCCTTTCCTTCTGACAAAGAGACTTGGTAAACATATCTATACCCGTTACCACAACAAGTACAGTTAACTAATGATAACCATGGGTGCGGTCGAGCCCTATTCCTTAGAGATAGCTCTAATGCAGATTGTCACTCACCTCAAAGACTTTAATGGGGTTTAAGGGAAAGCCAGGTAGACAAGCCCTAATCCCTTAGACTCGTGTTTCAGAATATAAAAGATGAGGCCACAGACAGCACCATATATCGATGCACTCATCTTTTTCTTTGAAAAGGGGCTTCTGTCCCTTAGTCATCACTGAACCATAGGCAAAAGATGCTGAAAAAGGTTGCTCTCACCCACAGGACGACAAGCCCCATGGAGAGCTGTTGATATCCATGAGGCCTCACTGTGTTTGATCTCTAGAAATTGTAGTGTAAATAGGACACCTTGCCGTCTCTGGGGAAATGTTGGCTTCAGGAAGGTATACTGAATGTCATATCCTTTCCTCTTTGTCTAGAAAGTGGAAGAGGGACATTAACACACAAGACAACCTGAGTTCCTGATCAGGCTCAGGGGTTCTTGTCTGTCCTTCCCGGGACTTCCTACCTAAAGCCATAGGACACCAAGGTCATGGTAGAGGGACAGCTGCTTCAGTGAAGCCAGCATCTGTGATATCACAAAGCTTTGATGTCATTTCAACCACTCCTCATTAAACCACACCGCATCACAAGACTTGACTAGAGTAGTCTTGGGTGGGCCAAGAGGACTCCAAGCCGTCCCAAACCACTGAAGCAGCCTAGGCCTCTCACCCAGGCAGTTTACACAGCGAGTCAGTTTCACCTTCTCCATGGACGAATTCGCAGTGTTTGGTCATGACTCTCAGCACCAGCCCTCTGGACTCTGGAGAAAGGCAAGAATCCCTCATTCCATCTTAACCAGGATAGGACAAGAATCAATCAGACTGCAAGCAAAGCCTCAGGAGAGGAAATCCTGGCCTTTGTAAGGGTTAGGCCCTTCCACCGAATCATGGAGCTTCTGAACAGGAAGAGGGTCACCCAAGGAAAACTCAAAGTGAACTCCCGCAACCTTGTCAGAGACATGTCTGGAGTTCAACAGGGAGTACTCGCGTACCTCAAGCGTCTCCAGAAACGGTGCCAACAGACCTCCCAAACTTCCAAAATGACCATGAATCCAAAAATCGAGAATGGACTCATGTATGTGGAGTCCACAGGAGCAAAAGGAGAGCATGTTGGAAGAGATCCATATCACAAATGAGCCATCTGAAAGACATCCGTGCCCGTTTCAGGAAGACAACTTATATGACCAAAAGGACTCATTGAAGAGGATTTGAATGTGGAAGGACCTTGAGCACTCCCTCAGAGTGGAGCAGCTACCCTCTGTGGAACTGCATGGAGATATGGCAGCACAAGCCTGCCTTCACCCTCTCATGACCATCCCCCAAATATTTTCATGATAAAAGCAAACAGTGCCTCTTGCAGAAGATGGGCATATTCTAATATAGCCAGGAGTGGATGTACAATGTGTCAACAAGGGATCAGTACAGTGCAACAGACAGCGGATGCTGCAGGTTGGTGAGGAGATCCAGGAAGACAAAGAACAGGAGATTGAACAAGGGAGCTCTGAGAGAAGGTCGACCATTTTAGGACGGTGGGAGGTTCTCTGTACCTGGCTACCCTCCATAGGAACCTAGGTCCAAATTCAATAAAACATCTTCTGGCCCCAGTCAATTATTGTGCCTGGTTTTGTTTTTGTTTTCTTGTCAATATATGCACATGCACGACTGGCCAGAGAGCCAGGGAGATCACAGTGAGGGGGTGGAACTGGAGAGGGAGAAGCTTACGTTCCCCTGAGCAGAGAACCTGAGAAAAGAGTCAATGCCAAGACCCTGGAATCATGAGTTGATCGAAGGCCACCTCTGAACTGATGGACACAACCTGGGTCCCAGCCATTGACTTCCGAATACCTCCTGTTTCTAGACAAGAACCACTGCTCTGTCATTCTTCAGAAATACAGGGGATAAGGCTTATCTTGGGCTGGTGTTGCTTGAGCTATCCAGCTTGCTTTGAGAGCCGGTATAGCTTTTCCTCTTGAAGTCAGTGACTGGGCTATGGACAAACTATTCTCCCATGCCTATTTGCCGTAAGAGAATTCCTCCATGCCTAGATTTTCCAGGGGGAATTACACAATGTCTTTTGGTGCTCTGCTTCTGTATAAGTTGATGAGAATCACCTGTGCCTCTGATTCTGGACTTCTGTACCTGCTCGCAGATGAGGGTCATTTTTAGCCCCGATTTCTCAAATCCATGTTCAGCCCTCATTTCTTTCTCTCACTCTTACTTCTCCTACAAGAGACACCTCTTTCAATTCCTTGGAGTTGATGATTCCCTAAACTCATTGTCATGTTCCCTCATTTTGCCTACTCTCAAGAATTTGCTTCCTTATTTTCTAGGCTTGTTCTTCGGGTCACTAATTGGATCCTCTACTTCTGCCATCTTCCCGGACATTGCATCCAGTCTCCTACCAATCTTCTCTTCAGTAGCTCTTTATGTTCTTTTATATTTTCAGTTTTATCTCTGTGGTTCAAGACTCTCTGATATCTTCTATGTTTTCTGATGTACAGGGAGTATCCAGGCTGCTGCTTCAAACCCCTTAGGCTTTTTATATGAAGAATTTCACTCATTGCCTAGCCTGGAAAATTTCTTGTTCTTTTACCGTGGCATCAATTGATTCTTCCATCTTTGCCTGGATCTAGGTCTCTGTATACCTCTCTGTATTTGAATACCTCATTCTGTCTTCTATCCTGAGGTTATTTTCTTTATAAAGGTGATATCCCGGAGTGACCAATGGCTGGCCCTTAAGGTGTGTGTGTGTGTGTGTGTGTGTGTGTGTTTGTGTATGTGTATGGCATGCATGCCATCTGCTGTTGTGTACATCTGACCCTTCCTTGAGACCAGTCAACTGTTAGGGCCCTCCTTTCCTGATGTTTGATGTGTTTTTGGTCTGGGCTGAATATTCTGAGGTTCACCTAGGAGGGCTCTGGTGTGCCTGTGAAAGTAGACATTCCACCAATTGAAAAGAATGCAGGCCTGCACAATGCTGTGTACAGAAGAGAGCATGTGGTCAAGGCTTTATTCTCGTGCCCAATGGGAGAGTCTGTTCTCCATGGACTAAGCATCTTGTGACTGAGGATTGCAGTCCTCCAAGTGTTCCATTGTTGGGATTTCGTGTTGGCAGGCTTGACAGCAAATGTCCTCACTGGTATTCTTGGCCAATAGCTCTGTATTGATGCTGCTGTTGAGAGAGCCCAAATTTTCTTATGCCCCATTGAGTCATTTCCACGAAAACTGCCTCTCATGGATGCACTGCCAGGTCCCACCATCTTCCCACGGCTCCTCCTGGTATTGATTCTGATCATTGTCTCCAGGCTGTCTGCACCTGGTAGCTTGTTGGTGTCCTATGCATGAAAAACGTGGTGTTCCTTCGAGCCAATGTTGCCAATTTGCGGATTTGAAAAATCTAGACCTCGCGACTTGTGTTTCAAGAACTTGTGCCCTTCAGATCCTATACTCATAACAGCCAATGGCACTGGGATACAGTTTCCTTGTGGGTTCCCAGTGAGCCCTGCTTTCCTGTGCCTTTGTCCTTTGAATGGTATCTCTGCCCTCTGATGCATGAACCACACAAATCTCCACTGAGCCATGTCTCCAACCTTCTCCCTTAGTCTCTGCGACTTCCATTACCCTTTGCTGTGGAGATTACTTTGTAGGCTTCAGGTCAATATCCACCCCGTTGCAGTTTATGTTGTCTTCTTTCTGTTGCTTTCATGGCTGAAGACAAACACGAGGTTATTAGACACTACTACCATCTCACGGTCCTCCATGTCACCACAAATTCTTACTAAGACATAAGCGAGAATGAATTCTTCCACATGTCTCATGTGGCAGGGTTGCGGAGACCATTGGACTTCATCACATCTATCATTCTCAGAAAGAAAACAAACAGACTATTTGTCTCAGAAGGACAAAAACCAGAAGATTTCACTGCCTCAAGACAGTCAAGAAACATATGAAAAAGCAAGGGGTATAGGGACAAAAAATCAACTCTTATGAGGCACAAAAATTGGTGTTTGTTTGAAGGCAATTTTGGGAGAATACGTGTTTTTCAAAGAGGAAAATAGAAGACGTTCCTTGCAGAAGATGTTCTGAAATGAATGGAATGTGATTTTTCAAGGCATCTCAAATTCATTTGCTAACCTTAAAAGACCGATTTCTTATCTCTTGAAATTTAATTATAAGTGTTATGTGAAACACACACTGACCACACACATATTTACACCGGCACATGCACACACACATGAACACGCTCACAGATAAGACACGCAAAAGAGGGAGTGGAAGTCAGAATCACACTAAGGAAGCAACCCAAAAGAAAAATACCAAAAAGGGGAAATGCAAAGAGAATCCAAGTCAGAAGCCACCCGAAATGACAATGTGAACTACTTACCTATCAATAATTCATTCAGTATTCAGGATTAAAGTCTCACGACAATACAAACACTTCATAAGTGTGCTTGAAATCACCATAAAAAAAAATCCAAAAAAGGTCCATAAGAAAACAACAAATATTAAAAACCTCGACCTTCTGTTTACAATAGGAAATTTCCTTCGAATATAAAGATACATATGGCTTGAAAGCAAAGATATTGGGAAGACGTAGGTTACACTATTGCCAAGGGGACGAAAGCCAAAGTGATTGTGCCTACATCAAATGGAGCGATTTTATGCCTCCGAGAGACAAAAGATTAGAAGAAAATATTTTGTCTTGATGGAGCATCCAAACACCAGAAACCTGGAAGAATTGCCAACATATACACCAAAAACATGGGTGTATCTAAACGTTGGAAGCATATGAACAGAGAGGAAGGGAGATATGGACTTTAATCCAATATTGTTGGGGACTATGATATCCACGTTAAGTACAGCACAGATCATCTGGATGGAAAGGTGGTAAGGAATAACAAACATCCACATTGGCTCTCTAGACCTCTTGAGCGTTGGGGATCAATGAGTAAGGTTGCGTAACTGCGGAGCATAAGATATGTACTTCCCAAAGGCAGACCGAACTTTGTATATCACAGGTCATGGGCTAGAGTCCAAAACGAGGCGTAATTAATGGAAGAGAAGTCAAAACCTATCCAGTGCACTTATGATCATGAAGGTATGATAACGGGAAGATATCATGTTCAAATTGGACATACAGCCAAACACTAAAAGTTGGAAAACACAACACGTCACGAGCTAGAAATGAATGCAAGAAAGAAAATCCAAAGGAAAAGCAGAAAGAGCCATGAACAAAGGAATGTCAAGAAACTTATGGCGTGATGCCAAAACATTTTATGGGGAAACCATATAGGGTTAATGCGTGCATTTCCAAAATTTAAAAACACCAAAAAAAAAAAAAAAAAAAAAAAAGGAAAGCAACCTACTTCGATGCTGAAGGAACAAGAAGAGGAAGAACCAAATCCCAAAGTTAATAGAAAAAATGAAATACATATAGTTATCGAAATAAAGGAAATACAAACAAACCAATCAAAAAAAAATCAGGAGACCTCACAATTCAGTGTCTTAATCATGAACTGCACAAGCCATTACTGGGATAAAAAAGGGAGAGAAGAACACAGCTGAAAATGTAAAAACCCGAGAACTGGTAGAAAGGAAAAAAGAATAACCAAGAGACACATTCACACATTTATGCTAGCAAATCCAAGACCGGAGAGAAGATGATAAATTATCAGACACATAGCAACTCCCAATATTAGGTCAGGAAACCTACAAAATCTCAGCTCTCTAGTAGTGACTGAAGCGTTTGAATCAATAATCCAACACCTGCCAACACACAGAAGGCCAGATCCAAGTAATTTTCCTGGGCCACTCTTCTAGGTATTGAGCAAAGGCATTGCCATGTCCTCTCATCGATTCCAGAGATGGAAGAGGCGGGTAGACTATAAGTCACAAGGATAAAGACACAATTCAGAGAAGGACATTTTAGTAAAGCAATCCCATGTCATTTCAATAAGGAAAGATAATAAACAATATAATTTTTTCCTTTTCTCCCTGTGACTTCCTTTGGTTTTGAGAGAGCCACATTGTTTTCCTCTGAATTTTTGTTGTGGTTGTTGCTGTTCTGTTGAGAAAGCCCGCCTATCATCCATCATCCATTTTTGACACAGTATTCATGGATGCTTTAGTTGCATGTAAGTCTCAGTGCTCCTCCTAATATATGCCACAAATCCTGAACACCCCTTTAACAGCTCTCTTTTCTGTAACACTCAGCTTGGTCCTCAGAGACATGAGTCACTCCTGGTGGGTCTCATTCTCTGACTTCTTGCCCTTCAGTTTTCCCTTCCTTTACTAAGGGCCAAGGTATTCCTCCCGAGGCACATATTGTGAGAAGCCATATGACATTTCCCTTTGTCTGCTTGCCTTTTCCATTTCTCATCAGCATGGCATGGGACATTCATGTCAAGGCAAGGACCAGGGATTCATTTTCTTCGATGGCTGAGGAATACTGTGTTGCCAAAATGGACCGAACCTTCCTTATCTACTAGTCCTTGTAAGGGCATTGCGGCTCACTCCAAGGTCTGCTTGAATGTGCCTTGCAAGTCGTCAGTATAGGCCGTCCCTTTCATTCTGAATAAAGAGACTTGGTCTGCGTGTCTATACCAGGTACCACAACAAGTATAGTTAACTAATGATAACAATGTGTGCAGTCCAGGCCTCTCCCTTAAGAGTTAGCTGTGATGCCAAAGGTCAGTCTCTTCGAAGACTTTGCAAAGGTGATTAAGGGAAAACCAGGGAGACAGAGCCATAATCCCTGGCCGTGCATTTCAGAACAATAGGAGATGAGGCCCCAGAAAGCACCGTATATCAAAGCCCTCACCTTTTTCCTCGAAAAGGGACTTTCCAATGTTACTCATCACTGTCCCATAGGCAAAAGATGCTGACAAAGGACGCTCTCACCCACAGGATGACAAAACCCAAGGAGAGCTGTTGATACACACGAGGTCTCCTGTATCTTGAGCTATCTAGAAATTTTAGTGGAAATAGGACACCTTTCCGTATCTGGGAAAATGTTGGCTTAAAGGAAGGTATACTGAACGTCATTTGCTTTCCTCTTAGTCTAGAAAGGGGAAGTGGGTCATTAATCCCCCAAGACAACCTGAGTATTTCTTCATACTCAGAGGGCTCTTGTTCTGTCCTTCCCAGGGCTTCCTACCTAAAGTCATAGGACGCCAAGGTCATTGGAGAGGGACAGCTGCTTCAGTGAAGGCAGCATCTGTGATGTCACAAAGCTTTGAGATCATAGCAACCACTCTTCCTCAACCCACGCCTGATCACTGCACTTGGCTGGCGTAGTCATGGGTGGGACAAGAGGACATCAAGCCGTCCAAAACAGCTGGAGCAGCTTGGGTCTAAAATCAAGGCAGTTTTGAATCGAGTTGGTGTAACCTTCTCCATGGCCCAGTTCGTAGTGTTTTGTCGTGACTGTCAGCTACAGTCATCTGGACTCCAGAGAAAGGCAAGCATCCACCATTCCATCCTAACCACGACAGGCCAGGGAACAATCAGGCCGCAAGCAAAGCCGTAGGGGTGGATATCTGAGCCCCGCACAAGGGTCAGGCCCTCCCACCATACATGGTGCTTCTGAACAGGAAAATGGCCACAAAGGAGAGCTCAAAATGAACCCTCGCAACCGTGCCAAAGACATGTCTGGAGTCTTCCACAGAGAGAACACGAGTACCTCGAGCGTCTCCAGAAACGATGCCAACAAGGCCTCCCAATCTTCAAAAATGACCATGCATCAAGGCAGACTCTCCACCCTTAACCTTAGGTCCAGGATGGACTCATGTACTTGGAGTCCACAGGAGCAAAGCGAGAGCATGTTGGAAGAGACCCAAAGCCCAAGTGAAGCCATCTGAAAGACTTCCTAACCGTTTCAGGAAGACAACTTGTATGTTCAAAGGGACGCATTAAAGAGGATTCTAATGTGGAAGAACCTTGAGCACTCCCTCAGGTTGGAGCAGCTACCCTCTGAGGAACTCCATGGAAACGTGGCAGCACAAACCTTCCTTCACCCTCTCATGATCTTCCCCCAAATTGTTTCATGAGATAAGCAAACACTGCGTCTTGCGGAAGATGGGCATGTTCTAATGGATCCCCGAGAAGATGCACAATTGTCATCAAGTGGTCAGTACAGCACGACAGACAGCAGATGCTTCAGGTTGGGGAGGAAATCCAGGGAGACCAAGAGCAGTAGAATAAATGAGGGAGCTCGATGCAAATGTCGGACATTTTAGGATGGTGTGAGGTTCTCTGTACCTGGCTACCCTCCACAGGAACCTAGTTCCAAATTCAAGAAAACATCCTCTGGCACCAATCAATTAATGTACCCTGGTTTTTATTTTTGTTATCTAGTCGAATGATGTACATGCATGTATTGGACATATAGACAGAGAGATTGCAATCAGGGGTTGGAGCTGGAGAGGTAGAAGCTTATTTGTCCCTGAGCAGAGAACCTGAGACCAGAGTCATAGTTAAGACCCTGGAACCATGAGTTGATCTGAAGGCCGCCTCTGAACTGATGGACACAACCACCGACCCAACATTTCACTTCTGAATACCTCCTGGTTCTAGACAAGATCCGCTGCTCTGTCATTGTTCAGAAATGCAGGGGATAAGGATTTTGGCCTGGTCGGTTGTTGCTTGAGCAATCCGAACTGCTTTGAGAGCTCTTATAGCTTTTCTTCTTGAAGTCAGTGACTGGGCTATGGACAAACTATTCTCTGATGCCTATTTGCCTAAAGAGAATTGCTCCATGCCTAGATTTTCCAGGGGGAAGGATACTATGTCTTTTGATACTCTGCTTCTGTGGAAGGTGATGGGAGTCCTCTGTGCCTCTGATTCTGGACCTCTGTTTCAGCTCCCAGATGAGGGTCATTGAAGCCCCGATTTTCAAATCCATGTTCAGCCCTCTTTTCTTTCTCTCACTCTTACTTATCCTACAATAGGCACCTATTTCCTTCCTTTTTGGATGATGATTCCCTAAGCTCCTTGTCATGTTCTGTCATTCTTCCTTCTCTCTTAGAATTTGCTTCCTTATTTTCTAGGCTCGTTCTTCCAGGTCACTAATTAAATCCTCTACTTCTGCCATGTTCCCAGTCTTTGCATCCAGTCTCCTACCAATCTTCTCTTCAGGAGCTCTTTAGATTCTTTTATCTTTATCAGTTTTTTCTCTGTGGTTCGAGACTCTCTGATATCTTCTATGTTTTCTGATGTATAGGGAGTATCCATGCCGCTGCTTTCAAACCACATCGGGCGTGTTATATGTAGAAGCTTCACTCTGATTTCCTAGTCGTGATCCTTACTTGTTCTTTTTCCTTGGCATCTATTGATTTTTCCATCTTGTATTAGATCTAGATCTCTTTCTCCTCTCTGTATTTGAAATACTTATACTGTTTTCTATCCTGTGGGTAATTTATTTAGGTAGAAGAGATCATTGAGTGACCAAGGGAGGGCCCGTAAGGTTTGTCTAGTGTGTGTGAGTGTGTGTGTGTGTGTGTGTGTGTGTGTGTGTGGGTGTGGGTGTATGTGTGGCATGCATGCCATCTGATGTTTGTGTTGTGGCTGACGCTGTCCTTGAGACCAGCCATCTGCAGTGGCTCTCCTTGCCTGCCGTTTGTTGTATTTGGGTCCTGGGCTGAATATGCTTAGGTTTACCTTGGTGGACTCTGGTGTGCCTGAGAAAGTAGACATTCCACAAACTCATCAGAACGCAGGCCTACAGAATGCTGTTTTCAGAAGAGATCATGTGGTCAAGGCGTTCTTCTCGTCCCCTATGGAGAGTCTATTCTCCTTGGACTAAACAACTTGGAGTGAGGAAGGCTGTCCCTCAACTGTTCCACGGTTGGGATTTCATGTGGGCAGAGTAGGCAGCTAATGTCAACCCATCCTGTATTGGCCTGTAGCTCGGTCTTGATGCTCCTCGTGTGGGAGCCCAATATTTCTTATGCCCCCATTGAGACAACTCCACGAACACTGCCTCTCATGGATGCACTGCCAGGACCCACCATCTTTCCACTGCGTGTCCTGGTATTGTCGCTGATCATGGACTCCAGTTTGTCTGCACATGGTTGCTTGTTGGTTACCTATGCAGGAAAAACAGGGAGTTCTTTCGTGTTTATATCTGCCAAGTCTGCTGATCTGAAAACTCCAGCACTCAAGACTTGTGTTGTCAAGGACTCGTCCCCTTCAGACCCACTTCTCGTCACAGCCAATGGCACTGGGAAACAGGTGCCTTGTGGTTTTCCAGCATGCACTGCTCTCCTGTGCCTTTGTCCTTTGCAAGGGATCACTGCCTTCTGACGCATGAACCAATGAAATCTCCTATAAGCCATGTCTCCAACCTTCTCCCTTAGTCTCTGCGACTAACTTTCTTCTTTGTGGAGTTTACCTTGTAGTCTTCCCGTCAATTTCCACTGCCTTGCAGTTGTTGTGGTCATCTTCCTGTTGTCTTCTAGGCTGAAGACAAGGACGAGGTTATTAGACACTACTACCATCTCACTGTCCTCCATGTCACCAGAAATTCTTCCTGAGATACAAGAAAGAATGAATTCCTCCACTTGCCTCATGTGGCACTGTTGCGGAGAGCATTGGGCTTCGTCACATCTATCATTCTCAGAAAGAAAACAAACAGATGATTTCACTCCCTCATGACAGTCAAGAAACATATGAAAAAGCAAGGGGTATAGGAACAAACAATACGACGCTAATGAGGCACCCATCATGGTGATTGTGTGAAGGCAGTTTTATGAGAATACCTGTTTATTGAAGAGGACAAAGCGTCAAGGTATTCCTTATGAGGAACATATTGTGAGAAGCCATATGATATTTCCCTTTTCTGCTTGCCTTTTCATTTCACATCAACCAGGCATGGGAAATTCATGTCAAGGCAAGGAGCAGGGCGTTCATTCTCTTCGATGGCCGAGGAATACTGTCTTGCCAAAATGGACCAAGCCTTCCTTATCCACTAGTCCTTGCAAGGGCATTGCGGCTCACTGCAAAGTTCTGCTCGAATGGGCCTTGCAAGCCATCAATATTAGCCGTACCTATCATTCTGACGAAAGAGACATGGTTAACATGATTATACCTGTTACCTCAAAAAGGACAACTAATGATGACAACAGGTGCGATCCGGGCCTCTTCCTTAATTTAGCCTGATGCAGAATGACACTCTCCTCTAAGACTTTGCAAAGGTGTGTAAGGGAAAGCCAGGTAGGCAGAGCCTTAAACCATTAGGTGTGTGTTTCAGAAAACTAAGATATGAGACCACAGACAGCACCATATATCTATGCCCTCACCTTTTTCCTCGAAAGGGGACTTTCCGTCCCTTAGTCATCACTGAGCCATAGGCAAAAGACGCTGAGAAAGGACGCTCTCACACACAGGATGACCAACCCCATGGAGAGTTCTTGATACCCATGAGTCCTCACCGTTTCTTGAGATCTCTAGAAATTGTCGTGGAAAAAGGACACCTTGCCGTCTCTGGGAATATGTTGACGTAAAGGAAGGTATACTGAACATCATTTTCTTTCCCTTTTTTCCAGGAAGTGGAAGTGGGACAGTAACCCACAAGACAACCAGAGTTCATGATCGACTCAGAGGGCTCTTGTTCTGTCCTTCGGAAGCTTCCTACCTAAAGCCTTAGGACACCAAAGTCATGGGAGAGGGACAGCTGCTTCAGTGAAGCCAGCATTTGTGATGTCACAATGCTTTGAGTTCATAGCAACCACTCCTCATTACATCACGCCTGATCAATACAATTGGCTAGAGTAGTCGTGGGTGGGCCAAGATCACCCCAGGCCATCCCGAACCGCTGGAGCTGCCTGGGTCTCTCACCAAGGCAGTTTGCAAAGCGAGTCAGAGTCACCTTCTACATGGCCAATTCATAGTGTTTGTCGTGATTATCAGCACCAGCCCTCTGGATTCCAGAGAAAGACAAGCATCCACCATTCCAGCTTTATCATGACAGGCCAAGAAACAATCAGGCCTCAAGAAAAGCCTCAGGGGAGGAAATCTGAGCCAGGCACAAGGATAAGCCCCTACCACACAATCAAGGAGCTTCTGAACAGGAGAAGGCCCACCCAAGGAAAGAAAACTGAATAACTGCAAAAGACATGTGCCAAAGACATGTCTGGAGTCTTCAACAGGGAGGACACGAGTACCTCGAGCCTCTCCTGAAATGATGCCAACAAGGCCTACCAATCTTCAAAAATGACCATGCATCAAAAGCAGACTCTATTCCTTAGGTGTAGAACCTTAGGTCCAGGATGGACTCATGTACTTGGAGTCCACAGGAGCAAACGGAGAGCATGTTGGAAGAGAGCCATAGCCAAGTGAAGCCATCTGAAAGAATTCCGTGCCCGTTTCAGGAAGACAACTTGTATGTGCATAAGGACGCATTGAAGAGGATTCGAATATGGAAGAACCTTGAGCACTCCCTCAGGGTGGAGCAGCTACCCCAGTGGAACTGCATGGGGATGTGTCATCACAAGCCTGCCTTCTACCTCTCATGACCCTCAGCCAAATGATGTCATGTGAGAAGCAAACAGTGCCTGTTTTAGAAGATGGGCATGTTATAATGGAGCCAGAGGAGAATGAACATGTGTAAACAAGGGGTCAATACAGCGTGACACACAGTGGATGCTTCCGGTTGGTGAGGAGATCCAGGATGACAAAGTACAGGAGAATGAACATTGGAGCTCCGAGCAAAGGTCTGGTATTTTAGGTTGGTGGGAGGTTCTCTGTACCTAGCTGCCCTCCAAGGAACCTTGGTCCAAATTCAATAAATCATCCTCTGCCCCCAGTCAATTATTGTTCCTGGTTTTGGTTTTGTTATCTTGTCAAACGATGCGCTTGCACTTATTAAACAGAGAGACCAAGGGGGTTTAGAGCTGGCGAGGGAGAAGCTTACATTCCCCTGAGCAGAGAACCTGAGACAACAGTCATCCCCACACCCTGGAATCATGAGTTGATCTGAAGGCTGCCTCTGAACTGATTGTCACATCTTGGGACCCAACCATTGACTTCTGAGAACCTCGTGGTTCTAGACAAGAACCACTGCTCAGTCATTGTTCAGAAATGCAGGGGATAAGGGTTTTGGCCTGGGCTGGTGTTGCTTGAGCTATCCGGCTTTCTTCAAGAGCTGGTATAGCATTTCCTCCTGAAGTCAGTGTCTGGGCTATGGACAAACTATTCTCCCATACCTATTTGCTAAAGTAAATTCCTCCATGCCTAGATTTTCCAGGGGGAAATGACACTATGTCTTTTGGTGCTCTGCATCTGTGGAGGTTATGGGAGTCCTTTGTGTCTCTGATTGTGGACCTCTGTTTGTGCTACCTGATGAGGGTCATTTTCAGCCCCGATTTCTCAAATCCATGTTCAGCCCTCTTTCTTTCACTCACTCTTACTTCTACTACATGAGGCACCTCTGAATTCCTGGAGATGATGATTCCCTAAGCTCGTTGTCATGTCCCGTCTATCTTCCTTCTCTTTTAGAATTTGCTTCCTTATTTTCTAGACTAGTTCTTCAAGGTCTCTCATTGGATCTTCTACTTCAGCCATGTTCCTGGACTTTGCGACCAGTCTCCTACCAATCTTCTCTCAGGAGCTATTTATGTTCGTTTATCTTTATCAGTTTATCTCTGTGGTTCAAGACACTCTGATATCTTCTATGTTTTTCTGAAGTACAGGAAGTATCCAGGCCGCTGCTTTCTATACCCCATCGGGCGTGTTGTTCTATGTAGATGTTTCTCTCTGATTGCCTAGCCGTGATCGTTTCTTGTTCTTTTACCTTGGCATCAGTGGATTCTTCCATCTTTGCCTTGGATATAAGTCTCTGTCTTCATCTCCGTACTCTGAAAGCTCATTCTTTTTCCATCCTGAGTTTAATGTCTTTACGAAGAGGAAAAATCCGGGAGTGATCAAGTGCTGGCCCTTAAGGGATGATGAGTGTGTGTGTTATGTATGTGATGCATGCCATCTGCTGTTGTGTGTGTGGGCTGACCCTGTCCTTGAGACCAGTCAACTGCAAGGGCCCTCCTTGCCTGGCGTTTGGTGTGTGTTTGAGGCCCGGGCTGAATATGCTGAGGTTTCACTTAGTAGGATTGGTGTGCGTGTGAAAGGAGACATTCCACAAGCCCAATAGAATGCAGGACTGCAGAATGCTGTGTTTTCAGAAGAGAGAATGTGGTTAAGGCTTTTCTTCTTGTCCCCTATGGGAGAATGTGTTCTCCTTGGACTAATCAACTTGGACTGAGGAAGGCAGTCCTCCTAGTGTTCCACGGTTGGGTTTCCGTGTTGGCAGGGTAGGCAGCAAATGTCTCACCATCCGTCCTGGCCAGTAGCTCAGTTTCTGTTGATACTGATTTGAGAGCCCGAACATTTCTTATGCACCCATTGAATCATTTCCACAAACACTGCCTCTCACGGATGCACTGCCAGGACCCACTCTCCTCCAACTACATCTCCTGGTATTGTTTCTGATCATGGTCTCCAGGCTGTCTGCACCTGGTTGCTTGTTTGTGTCCCCTGCAAGAAAACACGGTGTGCTTTCGAGTCGATTTCTGCCAAGCCTGCTGATCTGAAAACTCCAGTCCTCAAGAATTGTATTGTCAAGAACTCAGACCCTCTGTTCTTCACAGCCAATTGCACTGGGAAACAGGTTCCTTGTGGGTTCCCAGTGGGCCCTGTTCTCCTGTGCCTTTGTCCTTTGCATGGGATCACTGCCCTCTCATGCACGAACCACCCAAATCTCCCATGAGCCATGTCTCCAAACTTCTCCCATAGTTTCTACGACCCCCGATCTCTTACTTTGTGGAGTTTACTGTGTAGGCTTCAGGTCAATTTCCACCCCGCTTCCGTTATTGTTGTCATCTTCCTTTTGCCTTCATGGCTGAAGACAAGCACAAGTTTATTAGACACTACTACCATCTTATTGTCCTCCATGTCACCGCAAATTCTTACTGAGACTTAAGCAAGAATGAACTCTTCCACATGTCTCATGTGACAGGCTTGCGGAGAGCTTTGGGCTCTGTCATATCTATCATTCTCAGAAAGAAAACAAACAGACGATTTCACCCTTTCAAGAAAGTCAAGAAACATATGAAAAATCAAGGGTTATAGGGACAAACAATACGATTCTAATGAGTCACACAAAATGTGGTGTTTGTTTGAAGGCAGTTTTGTGAGAATACGTGTTATGGAAGAGGACAAATGATGACATTACTTGCAGAAGATGTTCTTGAAACGGATGGAATGTGAGTTTTCAAGGCATGTCAAATTGAATTGCTAACCTTAATAGACCCAATTCCTACCTCTTGAAATTTAATTATAACTTTTGTGTGAAACACACACAGACCACACACACATTAAGACATGCACCTGCACACACACACGAACACACACACAGAGAAGACACGCGAAAGAGGGGGAGGAAGTGAGAAATCGCACTAATAAAGCATCCCCCAAAAAAATACCATAAAAGGGAAAGGCACAGAGAATTCAAGTCAGAAGTCAAACGAAATGAGAAAGTGATCTTCTTACCTAACAATAATTCATTCAGCATTCAGGACGAAAGTCTCCCGTCAATACAAACCTTTTGTAGGTGTGGTTGAAATTACAAAAAAAAAAAAAATAATAATAATAATAAATAAAATAAAACAAAACAAACAAACAAACAAAAAAAACGAGAAAAGATCCATCAGAAAACAACGAATATTAAACAAGCTCGACCTCTGTTGCCCATAGGAGATTTCCTTTGACTATAAAGATACACATAGCTTGAAAGTGAAGAAATTTGGAAACGTAGGTTATGCTCTTGCCAAGGAGAAGAGAGCGAAAGAGATTGTGCCTAAGTCATCTAGAGTGAGTTTATGCTTTTGAGAGACAGAAGACAGTGGAAGGTGTTTTGTCATGATGGAGCTTGAAAACATCAGAAACCTGGAAGAACTGCCAACATATATACCATTACATGGCTGTATCTAAACATTGGAAGCATATGAACAGAGAGGAAGGGAGATGGGGACTTTAATCCAATATTGTTGGGGACTATAATATCCACGTTAAGCCCAGCAAAGATCATCTGGATGGAGAGGTGGTAAGGAATATTAGACGTCCACATTGGCTATCTAGACCTCCTGATCTTTGGGGATCCATGAGTAAGATTGCGTATCTGAGGAGCATAAGATGTGTGCTTCCCAAAGGCAGACCAAACTTTGTATATCACAGGTCATGAGCTGGAGTCCAAATCCAGGGGTAATTAATGGAACAGAATTCAAAACCTATCCTGTGCACTTATGATTATGAAGGTATGATTCGGGAAGATATCACTTACAAATTGCACATACAGACAGACACTAAAAGTTGGAAAACACAACACGTCACGAACTAGCAATGAATTCAAGAAAGAAAATCCAAAGGAAAAGCAGAAGAAAGAGCCATGAAATGGAACATCAAGAAACTTATGGGGTGATGCCAAAAACATTTTATGGGGAAACCATATACAGTTAACCCCGTGCATTTCCAAAATTTAAAAACACCAAAAAAAAAAAAAAAAAAAAAAAAAAAAGCAGAAAGCCAAATAGAAAGCAACTACTTCGATGCTGAAGGAACAAGAAGAGGAAGAACCAAATCCCAAAGTTAATAGAAAAAATGAAATCATACATATAGTTATCGAAATAAAGGAAATACAAACAAACCAATCAAAAAAAATCAGGAGACCTCACAATTCAGTGTCTTAATCATGAACTGCAGAAAGCCATTACTGGGATAAAACAGGGAGAGAAGAACACAGCTGAAAATGTAAAAGAACCTGAGAACTGGTAGAAAGGAAAAAAGAATAGCCAAGAGACACATTCACACATTTATGCTAGCAAATCCAAGACCGGAGAGAAGATGATAAATTATCAGACACATAGCAACTCCCAATATTAGGTCAGGAAACCTACAAAATCTCAGCTCTCTAGTAGTGACTGAAGCGTTTGAATCAATAATCCAAAACCTGCCAACACACAGAAGGCCAGATCCAAGTAATTTTCCTGGGCCACTCTTCTAGGTATTGAGTGAAGGCATTGCGATGTCCTCTCATCGATTCCAGAGATGGAAGAGGCGGGTAGACTATAAGTCACAAGGATAAAGACACAATTCAGAGAAGGACATTTTAGTAAAGCATCCCATGTCATTTCAATAAGGAAAGATAATAAACAATATAATGCTTTCCTTTTCTCCCTGTGACTTCCTTTGGTTTGGCGTGAGAGAGCCACATTGTTTTCCTCTGAATTTTGTTCTGGTGTTGTGGTTGTTGCTGTTCTGTTGAGAAAAAGCCCGCCTATCATCCATCATCCATTTTTGACACAGTATTCACAGGATGCTTTAGTTGCATGTAAGTCCCCCGTGCTCCTCCTAATATATGCCACAACTCCTGAACACCCTTTTAACAGCTCTCTTTTCTGTAACACTCAGCTTGGTCTCAGAGGCAAAAAGAGTCACTCCTGGTGGGTCTCATTCTCTGACTTCTTGCCTGCTGCCAAGACCATGCCTTTCCATTCACGCCCTATTTCTCATCAGACAGGTCCCCTTTCACACCCGTCTTCAGCTGGGACCCATCCCCTTCATCGTCAAGGTTCCCACTGGTCCCCTCCAATGGACCAGGGATTCATTTTCTTCTTCGACGGCTGAGGAATACTGGTGTTGCCAAAAATGGACCAAACCTTCCTTATCCACTAGTCCTTGTAAGGGCATTGCGGCTCACTCCAAGGTCTGCTTGAATGTGCCTTGAACAAGTCGTCGGTATAGGCCGTCCCTTTCATTCTGATAAAGAGACTTGGTCTGCGTGTCTATACCAGGTACCACAACAAGTATAGTTAACTAATGATGACCAATGGGTGCAGTCGGGGCCTCTCCCATTAAGAGTTAGCTGTGATGCCGAAGGTCAGTCTCCTCGAAGACTTTGCAAAGGTGATTAAGGGAAAACCAGGGAGACAGAGCCAATAATCCCCTGGCCGTGCATTTCAGAACAATAGGAGATGAGGCCCCGACAGCACCGTAATATCGAAGCACTCACCCTTTTTTCCTCGAAAAAGGACTTTCCAATGTTACTCATCACTGACCCATAGGCAAAAGATGCTGACACAAAGGACGCTCTCACCCACAGGATGACAAAACCCACAGAGAGCTGTTTGATACACACGAGATCTACTGTGTCTTGTGCTCTCTAGAATTTGTAGTGGAAAAATAGACACCCCTTTCCATATCTGGGGAAATTTTTGGCTAAAGGAAGGTATACTGACGTTATTTTCTTTACTCTTAGTCTAGAAGGGGAAGTGGAACAATAACCCCCAAGACAACCTGAATATTTCATCATACTCATAAGTGCTCTTGTTCTGTCCTTCCCAGGGCTTCCTACCTAAAGCCATAGGATGCCAAGGTCATTGGAGAGGAACAGCTGCTTCAAAGTGAGCAAGCATCCGTTGATGTCCAAAGCTTTGAGTCATAGCACCACTTCTCCTCACCCACACCTGATCACTACACGTGGCTGGAGTCGAGTCATCGGTGGGGACAACATAGGACACAAGCCATCCCAAACGCTGAGAGCTGCTTGGGTCTCAAATCAAGGCAGTTTTGTGAAGCGGTTGAATTTACGACCGTTCACTCCATGGTTCCCAGTCTAGTGTTTGGTCGTGACGGTCAGCCTCAGTCCTCTGACTCCAGAGAAAGGCAAGCATCACCATCCATCTTAACCACTATCGCCCCAAGGAAACATGAGGCCCAAAACAAAGCCTCAGGGGATGGAAATCTGAGCCCAGGCACAGGGTCAGGCCCTCCCACCCTAGTCACGTTGACAAACTCTGAAATCAGGAAAATGCACAAAGGAGAGCTCAAAATGACCCTCGTAACCGACCGTGTTGGCCAAAGACATTCTGGAGTCTTCCCCACAGAGAAGACACAAGGTACCTTGAGCGTCTCATAAACGGTGCCACCAGGCCCTCCCAATCTTCAAAATTAACCATGGCATCAAGGAAGACTTCTCACACTTTTAACCTTAGGTCCAGGATGGAC